>NC_044353.1:8376865-8539365 GCF_007364275.1 Archocentrus centrarchus | reverse complement strand
ATGCCTTATTCATCCCTCAGGCCTATTCTTTCCACCAGTGAAGAAGAATTTAGGAGGAGGAAAGCTGCCCGGCACATAACGCGCCACTCACCAGCAGAATAGAGGTCAGCCTGATAACTTCTGGGTAAAATAAATACTTGTGGAAATACAGTGAAACAGGGCACAACTGTAACCCCCTAATACAGATGCAGATAGACTGTAGATTGTGCTACAGTCAAACTAAACACAACAGTGGTTAAAAACAGTGGCACCACCAAAACTATTGCGACCATGTGCAATGAATTTGTATGTTGTCTTTGAATGGCTGCCGCAACGACAGGGATCAGGTTCGCAGCCACTCTTCAAAATAACTTTGGTGCATCAAGAAGGTGATAAAAACTGCAACAAGCCGGAGACCGTCTGTGATTGAATGGAGTCAAGTTGGTAATTACATATAATCTGCTTTTGATTATACAGCAATTTAACCGTGATAAATTGTCAAAAATCACAATTCTGTTGCCATCTGCATACACAGAAATTCTCATTAAACTGACTTACATTCAGAGCCCAGTCAGAAGCTCATAGATCTGAAACAGAAATTCAGAAGTTACTCTATAAATAGTGATGTAGTTGCTGCAGGACAGTAGTTTAAGTGCAAAATAACACAGACTTGTTTTTATATAGGAATATGACCAGAATAAAGCCAGTTCACAACCAGCTGAGTCGAGTCAACACATCACATACTGGTTGCCCTGATCAGCACAGAGCGACTCGGGTTGATTGCAACATGTTGACAGTATGGCAGCATTTATACATTAGATGGTTCACCAATCTGTCTGTGAGTGCTCACAGTCAGTCAGAGTTGACCACAATTGTTGGGAGATGTCCGATCTCTGCAATCAATTTGCAATTGGTTGCTGAATGCAAAAAAAAAAAAAAAATCAATGCAATATACAGACAGTCATCAATTCTTTCTTGGTTGCAAGGAGGGTGCTGTCCTAGCATTACTCTAGTGTGACTGAGCCATTAACAGAATAGTTCAATAATTTGGAAAACGTGATTACCATCCGGTGCTTTGCAAAGACAAGAGGAGACAGCTTGCATACTTTTCATTAATAGCCACTATGATTTGTGCAATCTTTACAAACAAAAGAAGCACATCCAAATACAATATGTTCTTCACAGAAATTAAATTGGTTACAGTCATCAAATCAGGAGCTGATGCTATGCGAACTGCTCTTGAATAAATTGCATCATCTGGCTACTTACTCTACAGCTAGCTTTGGTGGGCTATTGTGGCTTGATGCTAATATTATGCACAATAGCTGCAGAAACACCATGTTTCTGAGATTTTATGACATAAAGTTCCTGGGACCACTCTGTTATGCTGTTCAGTTCAATTCAGTTCTATTTACTGTATGTAGTTCCAATTCAGAACAGCCATAATCTCAGGGCGCAATATATACAAAGGTGATCTAAAATATTAGAGAGAAAATACCAACAAGTACTTGGTGACAGTGGAAAGGAAGAAATTCCTTTTAACAGGAAGAGCAGAATCAGGCTAATGGAGGGATACCCATTTGCCATTGGTGGTTGGGTGGTGAAGGAAAAGTGAAGACAAAAAGGAATTGCACAAAGAGATAAGGATAAACTCTTTTGGAAACTCTGGGAACCACAAGTAAGCCAGCAGTCTGACAGCAAAGTGCTCTATTAGGATAATAAGGTACCATGGGGTCTTTAAGATATGATGAGGCCTGATTATTCAGGACGTTTTATGTGAGAAGATTTAAAGTTTCATTCTGGATTTAACAACGAGGCAATGAAGAGAATTTAATATGGGAGAAATATGATCTCTGCACTTTATAGACAAATGTGCAAGATCATCAAAATGACCTGTTCTGAGAATCTGTCTTTTTTTTTTTTTTTGTTATTGTCTTGCCAACACTTGTATGTTTCTAGCTTCAGATTTTGTGCAATCAATGTGAATGAAATGTTTGACGAGCACTCTATTTCGCTTTTGAAATATGAACTGAAATAATTGAAAATACTATTTACACATAGGTGGTGGCAGGGCATCAGGAACAAGGAAGATAAGTTGATACATTTATATAAAAAAAATCTAATGTAAACGATACTCTCTGCGTGCTGCACAGCATGCTTATTGGTGTTGTGGTTTTGTGCAGTGGCTGCTGAGGAAGAACTCGGTGTAATAATGTCAGGGTTTTGGGTAAGATCTGCTCTTAGAGACTGCAGCATTTAAAATAACAATAAAAAGGTATATGGAGACAATATGCTGAATGCAATAATAAACTGTAGTGTGCTCATGTGAAAAGAGCGCCATAAGACATCAAAGCAAGCACCACGTCTATCCAAAGCTCATTTGTCCTGAATGGTTTTCGATTAATCTCACACTCTGGACATGACCTCAGGGCTGGCAGGTGCACTGACCTGACTTTCTCTCTGTCCTTCAGGGTAAGGAAAAAGAAAGCTGGGCCTGTTCACGGGGACGTTCAAAGAAACAAAAAGCGAGGGATGGCTGTGGAGGAGAAGCCGGGCGTGAAGAGCAGCAGCTCCATCGTTCCCTGCTTCCTGTTTGTGGAGGTAAGCAGCATGGACATGCTGACATTTTGCTTGCACCATTTCTTCTAATCCTGTGTCACGGGCATCAACGCTAGAAAAGGGAAACATTTTTCAATAGAACTGATGAAATCACCACAAAGCTGCTCACCTCACCTTGCAGATCATGTAAAGAGCTTGACCAAATCTCTGTTGGCCATTTCCTGTTTCATGCTGACTCCTGGTTTATCTCTGTGATTGCCCATCGTGTTAGGAGAAAACTGACTCGCTATGTAACGCCCAGCTTTTATGCACTTTCATCTCTTTACATCTCCGCAGTCTCAGCCTCATTTTTCAGGCTCAACAGTGGAGTTTGGGACAGCTCAGCAAACACACTCTCCATCGCTGACATTCTCACTTTGTGTCACACATTCTGCCCTGTTCCAGCACCAGAGGAAGCTGTGGCTTGGTAAAGTGGCTACAGTTGTTCTATGGCATGTTGAGGTTTTTCCAGCTTATTTGTGAACTGCATGATTCATCGAGGTAGTTGTGGATGTCACTGCAGAGACAGAGTGGATTTTCAGCTGCTGTACTGGGAGATTTAGTTTTGGGTTGCACAGATCACACCACAGGTCATTGTCTGTGGCAGGCTGAAAATGCTCACACAAAGACACTAACACACGCAGACACACACACCACTGCATTCCCCGTGGAAAGCGTGCGCCACATTGTTTGTGAGAGCAATCAGACAGATGACTCAGAGGGCTGTGGAAACCCCAGAGCCTTCACCCAATTGAAATTGAGGTGGAGAAAAGCAGAAACTGGTGAGGTAGTCAGACGGTCTGTAATCTAATTAGACAACTCAAGCGGTCCAGAAGCTCACTGGCTTCAGCTCAGCCAACCAACAGCTTTTCAGATGGAGTACCCTTTGCACTGAAAGCATTGTTCTGTAACAGATACGCAACGCTGTTGGCATCATTGCTTTGCAGGTGTAGCATCATTTTGGATTGAAACGTTTAGATTCGCTTTTTTATTGCCAATGCATGTACAGAGCACAATGTAAATGTACAATTTCCACTTTATCTGCAGACGGCTCTCATTGAAGGAAACCTTAAACTGGGTGAAGTTTTCAAAACGAACCACACCTCTCCAGAGGGCACTGGAGAGGTGCCAAATGACGAGAACACAGAAACAGACATGAGATAAACACAGTATGTGGGATGAAAAAGACTGACAGAATCTATTTTTTCCAAAAACAAGTTATGTCTTGTTTTGCCTGCTGACTCCTGAAAAAATTCATGCTTTTCTCGTAGACGTAACTCAGACAGATCTGAACACACCTTCATGATACACATTTTCAGTTCAGTGTGACAGTGTTACACTGTGATATACTGTAGTAGTAGTACTTGTCAAAAAATTAGAATAGCACAAAAAAAAAAAAAATGCACGTTCATGTGTTCTGTCCTATCCATCCATCCATTTCCTTCTGCTTATCCTTAGCTTCTCGGCCTATGACAGCTGGGATATTCTATACATTTATTACATATTCTATACATTCATTAAGAGCCTCGAGGCAATTGTTTGTTGTTATTTGGCACTATATAAATAAAACTGAATTGAATTGAATTGAATTGAATTACATATTCTATACATTGTAAAGTGAAATATTTTGATGATTATAGCTCATGAAAATCCGAAATCCAGTATCTCAGAATATTTGAATTTCCTCTAAGATCAACCAAAAAAGCATTTTCAATGAAGAAATGTTTAACTTCTCAAAGGTATGTTCATTTATACACTAATATTATTAGTGTATTAGATATCTGTCATTTTCTTGAATGCTATTTTCTTGCCTTCAGCTGTTCTTGCAGGCATTGTTTTAGATTTGGCTGCAAGAACACGAAAAGGGGATCCGGATGTCCTTTTGTTGCCCTTTAGCTGAACAGCTCAGCAAGTCTGCCCTGTGCACCTACTGAACGGTACAGAAGGAGGGAACTGGAGACAGTAGTTACACTGACCAACTCCTGCGTCCGGCTGCCTATGAAACACTGGGCTCTTTGGTTATAATACACTGTAAAAGCTCTCCATTAGGCCACTCCGCCATATGCCTCCCACACATCGGTGGGAGGCTCAGCCCTCAGTTCTCTTGCTAACTCTTCATCTATGTGTATCTGTGTGCTTATGACTGCACTGAGATGGAGAAGCCTAGCTAGTAATCACATCCAAAGAAAGGAGGCCAGCAGCTGTTATCTGTAGAGGCAGGACAGAGAAAAAAGGTTTTGACAGAGAAAGGGCAGGTAGACCTTAAGGCTCCAATAGGTGTGATTTTAAACCACATATATGCATGCATCAAATCAAACAGATTACAAGTGAACGATTTAAACCTTGTGTGACATAGTTGCAAAGTGCAGTCTTATGAGGTGTTAGCCAAGTCCAGTACTGCTTTGCAAATTACAGTGCAATACTGTTATTTATTTTTTAAACTATTTCTTCTTTAGCTTAGATGAATACTGGCTCCTCATTTGTGGCAACTATGGGTAGCAGAATTCATCAGCGGTAGCAAGCTAACTAATTAAGCTAACACTGTAATATTAGCCAGGACTGGCTTTAACACACATGTGAAATACATAAATGCATCATAGTGAAAAGTAATTCAACTATAAATTTATTAGGATGTTTGCTACAGACATATCAGCATGTGCCTGAGCCAGCAAACACTGTTTTAAATGATTTGAGAGACACGTCCCCTTAAATCATGGCTTTACCACACTGATAAAGATGCAACTGGAAAATGTACATGCTATAAATATGAAAAACTATGAAAGAATTCTGGTTATTCAAAAGAGAAATCTGGACTTGTGCTGCCAGGGTTTATTCAAGCCCTGCCTAGAAGAGCTAGACAAAGTGTGGCGAGTCAGTGCCTTGTTTTAAATCCTTAAATCATCAGAAATAAGGTTTTATGATGTTCAGTCTAATTTTCTAATGTAGGATTACATGAATTAAAGACAGGAAGTAGGCTAAGTAGCCTATTCCTAATATTTTTCTCTCTATTAAATGGACTCCTGTAGGCTAGTTACTGATACATGGCACCCGGTTATTATTTTACTGTCTTTATTTTATTCTTATTGGTTTTTTTATCCTCTGTTTGTGTTCACAGTTTTCTATTTTGTCTTACTTTACTTGTAGCCAATTGTATTTGCCCAGATTTATTTTTCTGCCAGAACGAGAGCGTTTGTTTGTCTTCTCCATGACTGAGCATGGGTAAAGAAAGAGCCAATTAAATTTTGGGATGGATGTGAATTTCTTTGTTTATAATTGTAAAACAGAGCAGAGGCCTTGGAGGAGAACGCACGTTCTGAAAACCCTTCTTGTTTTGTTAAGTTTTCTTCTGTTTAACGTGTCAGAAATTTTCCTTTGATTTACTCAGATTTGTTATGTGTTGTAGTACATGTTAAAAAGATAGATAGAAAATAATTACATGTATGTGCTTGTGTTTGCTGAGATACAAATAGGCTGTTGCCATTTGGAGAAGAGGTTTAGTGATTGCTGTTCCATTTCTTCCCGCTGAAATGATGTATTTTGTTTGATGATCATTTTTCTTTAAAATGGCAACGGATTGCAGTGGAAGATCTACCAGAACATCCATCCTAGATAAATGGTAACTCTACGTTCAGAAATAATTTACCGTGGACACGTAAAACACTTCTCAAGGTAAATAGTGCTCATAAGTTATTCTACAGTTATACAATTAATAACCTTGCAGCAGACTCATATTGATGTATGTTGAAAATCACAGCACTGAGTCACTGTATAAACTGGTTTGGAGGAGAAGTCTCATTACTGATACTGTTGCTAAGCAGACAGAAAACATCACAGAGCTTTCTGTCTCTCCTGCTGCTTTTCAAGGGTCTAATTTCTTTTGAGGCATCAAAGTTTTTGCAGAACAGTGGTTTTCTAACTCTTATGTCTAGAATATGATATTAGAAGATGGCTTCTAAGCCATATTAGAACGATATAGCCCATTTATTAATGAGCATATTTTCATTAATTGTAGTTACTGGCTTTGAAGCCTCTTTATATTCAGTCAGATGCTGTGATGAGAGTGGCAGATTATTTTACTGGAGAATGGAGAAAGTAGGGTTTATGCATTAAGTGTAATAACTGAAGCAATGATGCATTAGAGGGAAAGAAAATCATCAGAAACTGCAGAGGTGAAAATAATATCGTTCCAATTATACAGCATATAGAAATTATTTATTTAGCACATTTAACTTTTTAATATTTTCATTCATTTGGTCTTTTTAAATATTCTGGGCTGGTTCTGATAGCTTCTTTCCAAGGGAAAAAAAAGCTTTACTCAGCATGCTTTTACACAGCCAGCTTGTCTTCAGCTTCCACAGACAGAAGCTGCCTGTGTTTTGTAAATCCAAAGACACATCTACACTCACAATCCCATTGGTAGTCCAGAGAATCCAGATTACTTTCATAATGATACCTGCATGTTCCAAACCCTGGAGCTTCTCGCTGTGAGTTGACAGTTTTAACTACTGAGCCACTCAACTGCCTTAAACAAGATTACATTGTTGACTTTAGCAGTTAATGCTGCGAAATTGATTTTTGGGCCTGTCTCTATACTGCCAAGGGTTTGTGCTGCCACTTTTCTGGGTGCTACAAGCTCCCTCTAATCTTTGTTAATGTGATATGGACATCCATGAAACTGACAGACACTACATATACCAATGGCTCATAGTCATGTAGTTAAGAGAATGCTTCCAGAGACAATAGTCAAATGTGGCCACAAGATGGCATTAATTGAAAGGATGATGCAAACAGGCAGGAAGCTTTATGAAAGAATGTTGTTTAAAATGCACCAAGAGTGACCACTTTAACTTTGGTGGGTTTTAATTGATCTCTATTTTTAGATGTCACTGGGCAAGAGTTGCTTGCCTTGCTTGCCCTGACAGGAAGCCACTGCAACATTGTATCCCATATTCCAATTTATGCTGGTTTAGTTCCTGTTTTTCTGGTTGGAATTAGCTGCCTAACGCACCTACATGAATGGGTTTGCTAGCATTCACTCATAATAAAACTAGAAGCAATACATGCTACAATTACATAATTTACTACTATTTACTACTACTGAGCCCATAAACTCATCAGGAAAGCCTTTTTGCTACTACAGCTCTTGCTTCCTGGTGCTATATAGAAGAATGCAGGTTTAAAGCACTTCCCTGTTGGTTTCACTTTTCAGACTGTGCCCAACATACTTACATACTGTTTATATAAGCACCTCTAATCCCCTTCTTATGTAATTTGCATTTAAAAAAATACAGAAAAATAATGTGGTTTAACAGGGTTCACATTCAGGACTGTTTAGTGACCTCCTGGGTGTCAAGACCTGAGATTTGTATGCACAGATGAATTACAATATTAAAACCAGCAGATTAACATTGCAGAGCTGTAACCAGTCAGGGCATGGACATGGAACCATAGGGTTGTCCTGTGGTATCATCAGGACCGTGCAGGTGTAGCCTCCACAGAGCAGGCCCTTTGTCATGTTCCTAAAGCAATTATTAAGCACTTTTTGCAGTATAGTGGGGTATACTAGTATATTGAGAAAGCCATGGGGGCGTGTGATTAGTGTGAAGCATGTTAAGGTAGGTTTTATGAGCCAAAGCAACATCCACATTGATGCCAGCACCCAGGGTTTCTTGGCAGAACGCTGCCTCGTAGCGTGCCGATCAGCGTTGTTTACTTCTGCTGGCAGTATTTGTAATGTTGTTGCTAAGCGATGTATATTTTTAAATTGCATAAATGAAGAGTGTTAGTAATTTCTCACTGTCCTGCAACGAGAAAAGGTTTGGCAATGCCTATCAAGCATGTCCCTCCACACCGTCAGTGTGTGTGTGTGTGAGACAGTGATCCATACCAAGCCAGAAGGACCTGCTCTTTTATTGAGCCCTACACACCTCATCAGCAGTTACCATGGAAACCAATCAGCCAGACTCATTCTCCGTCTGTGCTCTTTTTCTTCTGACTCCTTTCATCCTCTGTGCCCTAATCACAAGTCACAACCTTTTCTATCAGTGCTACCCACTCAGCCATCTTGTTCTGTGTGTCTATTCTATTCCCTCCATTTTGCTCTGTCATTTCCCATTTTTCAGTTTGATTCCCTCCCTGCTAACACTTATCTTTGGTCTCTGGTTTTTGGCAGGATTTCTCCCGGCCATTCACAGCAGCACAGCGATCAACATCACCTTTCATTAATTTTTCTTTAATCCTGTTTTACCCTGTACAGACCCGTGTTATCGTCTAATCCCTTTCTGTAAAGGCTGGAGATAAGAACTTTTTTTAACATCTGTTACCTAAGTAGCATATTTAAAATATATTCTGTGGACATTTTCCCGTTTGTTAAATGATGAGATTAATCTCTCTCTCTCTACCTTCACCTTTAAAAAGATATTCTTTCTCATTTGGAGAGATTTGCAGTTTAAAGGTAATCTCTGCTCAAAGGTAATCTGCTGTGTGGTTTGGTGCAGAGGTGTTTATGGTGTGAACAGCTCTAAATCAGTGGGTCTCCAGATAGAAAGTCTCCATTCTGCCAATTTAAATACTTTTTACAGTCAAACTGAACTGTTCAGTATGACCTTTTGACATGCAATCAAATTTAGTTGCTTTGTTAAAACGGTAGCTTTTACCTTTTCATGCCACTGTTTCATTAAAACTATGGTTGTGCGACTTCTTTAGACTAATAAACAGACTCACAGGCTCTGTGTGAGTCCTGTGAAAAAAAAAGTGCACCCTTGTTGTTTCCACAGGAATTAAGAGGGTAAGTAGCAGCCAGGTGCTGCTAATTAAATGTATTTGATTACCTTATCATCAGCAAGTGTGAGCAGCTCTATAACATGTTTGCTGGTCTGGAGCATTCAGGTGTGTGTTAACACAACGCCACAATCTTCCCAGGAAGGGATGACCCAGCAAATTCATCCCAAGTTCAGGCTGTGCAATGCTTGGAGAAACTGCAAAAAAAAAAAAACCCCAAAGAACTACAGCTCAGACTCTACAGGCCTCAATGAGCATGTTAAATGTTAAAGTTCACAAGAGTGAAATTAGAAAAAGACTGAACAACTATGGCTTGTTTGAAAGGATCGCCAGGAGAAAGTCTCTTCTCTCTAAAAACAACATTGCAGAACAGTTTTCATTTGCAAGGCTGCATCTGAATGAACCACAAGACTTCTGGAGCAATGTCCTCTGGGCAGACAAGACCGAAGATGTTTGGTCATAAAGCACCACACCACATTTGGTGAAAATCAAACAAAGCATATCAGCTTAAACACGTCATACTAACTGACAAGCACGGTGGTGGAGGGGTCATGATTTGGGCTTGTTTTGCAGTCACAGGACCTAGGCACTATGCAGTCATTGAGTGACCATGAACTCCTCTGTATACCAGAGTGTTCTAGAGTCAAATGTGAGGCCATCTGTGCAACAGTTGAAGCTTGGTCCAAATTGTGTCATGAAAAAGGACAATGATCCTGAGCACAGCAGCAAATCTACAACAGAATAGCTGAAAAAGAGAAGAATCAAGATGGCGCAGTCAAAATCCAGACTTCAACCCAACTGAAATGCTGTGGGGGGACCTTAAGACAGCTGTGCATGAATTAAAAGCCCACAAACCTCAATGAACTGAAACAACATTGTAAAGACATAAATCATTTTCATACTCTCCCTTATCATGCATTGCAGTTTGGATAGTGTGGGTGCCACCATTAAACAGAACTGCATATGACTAACCCACATCTTAAACTTCCACCATTTTCCCTGAGCGCCCCTCCTTAAAAACATAAGGAGGTGGGTTACATGTTACACATCAATCTCACTGTTTTTGTAGACATTTTCTCTCTCTTTTTATAAATGAGCTATATTACAAAAGTAAGCATTAATTTCTGTGGTATATATTCATTTGTGTTCCTTCAGTGTTCCCCTCAGTCTGATAATTTAGAAAAAAGAGGAAATGCAGGAAAAATGTCTCCACCAGAGGGCACTGCTGTAACACAGCTGAAGTTCTGCAGCAGTCACCATGCAACTTTTTTGAACTCTGCAGTCTTTCACGTGCTTTTTACTGCTCAGTTTTCTCAGTTAATTCACTTTGACACATGCAAAAAAAAAAAAAAAAAAAAAAAAAAACCAAAGAAAAAACTCGAGTGTGTCACGCACATACACAAATACATCAGTCTCAGAAGCCTCATTAACACCAGAGTGACACGCAGAGATTAGACAGCGAACACTTCAGCATCACATCAGTGTCTTGAGCTGCCTCCTCAGCCTCTATAAATAGGCCAGAGTGTTTAATGGTGGATAGCTGATAGCTTAACATGTCACAGGAAGTCTCACCAGTTTAGCCAGCAACATCTCCTCCCCACGCAATCAAACCTTCACATACACAGCAGGTCAGATGCAGGGAGGGTGGGGTACAAAGACAAACAATGAAAGAAATATTGAGCTAAATGCAAATCTGCCCAAACAAAGGAAAACAGGGCTCCACAAAACAGATGCTGAAATTATGTATCTGAGGTGTAATCAAGCGAATTATACTGGATGTAACAAGAGCAGACTTCTTTTAAGTTCCATCTGGTTAACTTCATGAGAACTCACAGGGCATTGCTGTGCTGCAGCTTCAAATTCATGCTATGGTACATAACGAGCCTGGGAGGCTATTTTTAAAAAATAAGTGGAACATGCTTTTATTTCCTGCCACCACTTTCATGGACGACCAGAGAAAAACATAAAAGTATCTTATATGACACATATAAGATTGTTCTGAGACCTAAGCTAATAAAGATCCATGCTTTATCCCCCTGTATGACTGACACATTCACCAGGTTGGACACTGGATGGATGAAGATGATATTGATAGACCAACAGAGAGTTTGGGGTTTTTTGGCAGAGCAGTTTGGAGCTGTTTGATTTTTGTGTGTGTCTGTTTAAAGCTCCTGGCTGTGAGGTCATGTAACCTCCATCCATCCATCCATCCTCTTCCGCTTTCCTGACCTTCTGGGGGTCTGGAGCCTATCCCAGCTGTCATGGGGCGAGAGGCAGGGTACACCCTTTACAGGTCGCCAGCCTGTCACAGGGCTAACACAGAGAGACAGACAACCATTCATACCTATGGGCAAACCCACACAGACATGAGGAGAGCACGCAAACTCAACACAACAAGAGGCCCATCATGTAACCTCTGTGTAATAAAAATGTAAAAAAAAAAACAAAACTGTCTAAACTGCCACAATAACAAACAGGATTTTGCAGCAGAAAAGATAACTCTGGTGTCATATCTTTCCATATACAGAGATTAACTGCAGTGACTTTCTATTATCAACAATAGTATTGCTCCTAATATACGAGTGACACTCCAAAGACGATACTGATAAACAGCATCAGGCTTTAGTTTGAAATGTGTTAATCGGAATCAGTTCTGTGACACTGATGAATAAGATGAACTGTATCAAGATTTAGCTACATGTTTTAGAGCCGAAGCAGTCATTGATGGTTTTGCTATTTTCATGACATTTGTTGACAATGAAGGAAAATATAGAACAGTTGGGTGGCTCGTCCACTAAGTCACTTCTGCTTTGTGTAATGCAGCTGTCTCACAAATTATATACGCTGTGATTGCTCATGCTACCAACCCATCCAAGAAGTCTGTGCTTCAGTTTTGGTGAGTGAAATTCTAGTATTTTAAAAGTCTGTTACATTAGCTGGTGTATGTGCACTGCACCCGTACAGTTTATGACTGGAGACTGCTAACTAAGCTGGCTAAGTTTGCCTGATACTGTCAGCTTCACCCTTTAAAGATTTCTGGGCCCAATAACCAACACTGCCGCAGAGTCCAAAAACCAATGGGCGGCATTATGGTAGCTACAGCCACCTTTTATTTACAGTCTGTGCTCTGGCTGAATTAGTGGATTTAGTGGTAACCAATATTCTGATGATTCAACAGAAAAAAAGGTAAACCAGCTAGTGTACTCAGGGAGTGAGTAATACACAGACTGCACACTGTATAACTTGGCAGACATGGAGTTTGGAGCTTGGAGCAGATTGTGGGCCAGTAAAAGCTGTTTTGCTGCAATGTAATCTCTGTATTTTGTATACACAAGGTTTCCCCCTGGAGATACGTGTACTGCAGAGGTAGGTTTCTGGCTGCACCAAAGACATGCAGAGAGGTGGGTCCTCAGCAGCATGCATGGTTGTATTTCACTGTGTTATCTGTTAAAAGACTGCTACAAGGCAGTTTACATGGTGGCTGGTACGCAATGAAGTAGGAGCACCAGGAGAGGTGTTTTCTTTTTAAAGCGTGAAAAAGAGGGCTAGAGTGGAGGATGATTAAAGCAATGCTCCTCTCATCTCTTTTCTCCTGGTCCCACTGGACTCCTTTCCCTTCAGCCCTTTTTTTTTTTTCTCTTTTCACAACACAATGTACAAAAGCTCCCACTCTCTTCTTCTCTTCCCATCTGTTCTGACCCCACCTGCCCATAAACAAATGCACATGCATACTCACTCAGAGAAAGGCCAAAACTCTCCATCATCCCCCTTACTGTACCTTTTTGTCCTTCTCTTACATTCACACGCACGATCTCAGCCCGCTCCCATCTACTTCCCACCCTATCTCGTTCCCTGAACGCCTCTTTTTCTCCTTCCTCCTTTTTTTTTTTTTTCTTTTGCCTTCTGGGACTCACTAAATGCACCGTTGATTCTTTCTTTTTCCAGCTCCCATTGCGCCACATTTTTCACTCTTGAGCACGCCGTCTAAACTTTTCAAGTCCATACACTTGTTCTCATTCAAATGCAAAAACCTGACAGACCTTTCAGGGCCATTTTCATATGGAAGCTATTCATTCTGCTTACAATGCCTATTTGTCATGTTCTCCTCTGTTGGGATATTTATATAGATTGGGTGCTCAAGGCAGCTTGAACTATTATTGCTTTAATATAGCTGTTTGTCATCATTTGAGCAAAAATATCAATAGAGAGAATAGTGGTGCATGTTAAAGAGCTGAGGAGGAGGAGACAACAAATGCTTTTTCTTTAGATCTCACCATCTATAAAAAAAATAATATTACGACTAAATTAATCAATACACTGCATCAACCTGTACCAAACGTAGACAAAGTGGAGCTGGCCACATCATGTTTAGACAGAATTGATAAGCTGGAGTTTAGAGATTGACAGAAGCTGCTGAATCGTTAGTTGAATCATTAGTTGTCAGCGGTGAGCTGCAGTGACTCTCTTCACCCATTACTTCCACAGATGGAGCACAATTACACTGATTTGCCAAAAGGGCCCAAACGAAGCTGCAGAGGAGTTTAAATTTTAATCTTGATTTAGGAGACCCCCAGAAAACAACCTCAAAGGTTATTTTTTAAAAGTCAATACTGAGGCCTACAGTGAAGTTTATACTAACTTTAAGAGTAAAGTCACTCCAAGAAGCAGTGCTGGTGCCAATATAGGTGTTGTTTCAGGAACACCTATATTGGTTGTTTCAGAAGATGGGAACAAATGACCAAAATAATTCTTTACTTTATGGCTTGTTGGAATTTAGAGATGCATCAGAGTGTCCATAGTGAGCAGTACTTGTAGTTAAAGTACTGCACCTTTAGTAGTCAACCTGTAAACAACCTGCAAACACGTAAATGTTCCTATATGTATTATTAGTGTGTAAAGTTGTTTTAATGACAGCTGTATTGGCATGCAGTTGATTTTTGTGTGCATGAGGTGAATGCAGTCCAGTGTTGTTTTTTTCCTTCTTTCACGTCTGCACCGACTCCAGTGGCTCTTACTCTAACTTATCTTGTCGCTTGGTGCTGGGTACAGCACAGGGAGGACCTGAACAAAGAAGGAGCCCTGGAGATTGAGCCAAGGCTGCAGCCAAACACAACTGTCACAGGAACACAGCTCAGTACCTGTGTGCTTATAACACTCATATTTTAACTGAAAGGTCTAAACTACAAACATGTGACATCAACAATGTTATAATATCACAAACACAAATGATGCAAGGTTGATGCTTGGTTGCATATGAGCTGTATATTCCTTTTTTTTTTCTTTCTTTCTCCCTGAATCATGCATAATAATACAGAGATTAACTGCTGAAAATAGCACACATTAGGATCTAGTCTTTTCTTGCTAGCCACACTATGTTGCATTATCTGTTCAGTACAGGTTTTACTACAATATTGTATTAACAGTAATTTTGACTATATTATCCTACAGTTTGGTTTATATGATGCATTATACCAACTTTCTTTATTAACTAAGCACTAGCAGATAAATGGTGAATAATAAATGGAGCAGCCTCAGCACACAACCAGAGTTACTTATCTTAGTAAGCCCGGGACTATATTATCATAATTTTAAGGTGAAGTTAACACTACCTATTTAATATCTAGAGTTAGCTATACTGTATTTTACAGTAATAAACACCGCTAAGGACCTGTTCCCCTTCTGCTTCAACAGCGCATTCAAAGCTAAACTTTATTTTTCTATAGAAAGGAAGCACAAATTGAGTGAAAAAGTCTCTGTACAGGAAAAAAAAAATACCTACAGCTTTTATTGTGTCTTGCCCGACTGTAGCCTGCCTCCTCTGCCTCCTCTGGTCCTTTCAGATGCTGCCGGCACTGCTGGTGCATTTCAATGTGTAGAGCTTGAGTTTCTGTCCAGACCACTGCCATGTTTTCACTACTCTCAACCAACTTTAATAACTTAAATCCTCAACTCAACATTTTTGTATAACAAGTTTAAAAGTTCTGGGTGTTTACAGATTTTTTTTTCTTTTTTATCAGTGCACTTGTGGCCGGTAACATACTGGAGCATGCTAATAGCATTCCCCTCACTTCCAGTCTAACAGTGTGTAGTGGGCCAGGCGTTATCTTGGACCATTGTCCTAAAACTGTAATGATTAAACTGGTGATGTAGCAAAACAAAAGCAGAGTTATAGGCCAGTTATCTTAAAGAACTGCAGAGTCAGAGAGTCTTAAAGCTCCGTTCTGATCCTGCTCCTCACCACTTTATAACAGTGATATACAATTTCAGTGTTTGCCAACTAAAAGAAGAAAAGGAAAGTTTTTCATCTTTTTGTTTCAGTGTAGACAAACTTTTAGGAACTTGAGCCCTTCATTGGTGAAAACTTCTAGCCACGAGGCATTTTAATAGTGCTGATATATAACTGAGTGTACTATAAGAGCTAAATTGGTACAGTAGAATTGAGTTTTTGCAGTTTTATTTTCTCCAAGTCCCTTCAGTGCCACCCTCGGCAGGAAGCCTCTATTGTATTTAGAATGACAGAACAGAGATCAGCACAGGCCGCCGAGCTGCACCAACTCATGCTGTGACGCTCTAGTTAGCAGTGACCGCCTGTTAGTTTCCAGTTCACACAAAGTAACACATATTAGGGTGATATGATAGAAATCATCCTGTGTGTAGAACTGGGTCGCGGCCTTTCTTTTATTTAATCAAAGGCTGAGAGGAGAAAGAAAGATATGGAAGTGGGAGGATGATGCGTGGGTGGTGTTGGTGGTTGCGCTGGCAAAGTATTGGCTGGTAGGTGGTGTTTGGCTTCAAATCTAGTTGGTGAAAGAGGCTCCAAATCCCTGTAAAACAATACAAGGTCAATGTCTTTAAAGACCAAGCTTGTTTTTTGGGTTTTTTTTTTTGTTGTTTTTATTCTGGAATGTGCAGCAGAGGAAACCAGTTGCTCGATCAGCCGTCGTAGTTTAGTTCTCTCATGGCATGAAGCGCCTCTGCTTCGAGATTTATTGTTGAGCGCTGTAGTCGGGTTTTGTGGTGTTTGCGGCAGAACGGCAAAGCCAAAGCGCTGGTGCGGGTCTGACACAAACGCAGGCACACAGAGCTTACACGTGTACACTGCAGTGAGACTCTGTTGTCGTGTTTCATACATGTTTCATATTTTCAACCAGGTGGCTGTTTTTTAACGCTGAGAGCGCTGGGGATTTGGGACTGTGAGATGAATAAGAAACTGAAGCCTGAGTAGAAATGAGGATGGTGGAGAAGAAAACAGAGCAGAGGTGGAGGTGGGGAATTCATTTCCCTGCACCCCAAGCTTTGCACCTGTTCCCCAGCACCCTCCTCCTTTGTTTTTTAACCTGTACTGCACGATTATCGTCCACACTCCTCTTTCAGCCGTCTTCCTTGTTCCATTGTTTTTCAATCCCCTCCTGCCTGCACTCCTCTTCTGGGCTTCAGGACTCCTGACATGCTGGCCAGGTGCAGTGTACCGTGTGTTGATGGCAGGCCTCTTAATGGATAGCATGTGTCTGTCGGTGGACTCCTGCGCCTTTCCGTGCTTCTGCTCTAAATCCTCCGTCTGTAAAACACAAAACTGCTCTTTTAGGCAACACAGCTTTAACAGCATGCAGGGAGACACGTGGACCTCCAGAGAAAGAGAGCGAGGGAGAACAACACAGAAAGACAAGCAGCGATCGTGACCCTTGTTAGAGCGCTGTGGCTTTTACTTACACTGTGGAGTGGAAAGATTTTAGGAGGAATAAATGTTAACTATTAAACATTTCAACTGTAATCAAAGCAGTGGCATTCTCTGGTTTGTGTTAAATCTATCCGATTGATTTATGATCCTAAGCAGAAAGAGGGCAGTGTACTTCCAGCAAAAAAAAAAATAATTGCTGTACTGTGATGATGGAAGTAGCAGCTACTGATGTGGAGGCAAGGAGTCGAAAGCAGATGGAAATTGTAGTCTTTGTTCATTAGGTGAGTAAGGAAAGTTTATTTGTAGAGCTTATCAAAAGCAAAAGTCACAAACTGGTGAACACTGTCATATGAATCATCAATCGAGTATAAAAAAGGCTCCTAACTCACCAACTGAACCAGTGTTGAGTTGACACAAAACAGACAACTTAGCGACGAATCAATTTTAAATTGTATCTTTAGGCACTTTGTTACTAGCAGCATGACACAAAAACGCATCATTTGTTCTCTATTTATGAAAAATATATGAAAAATGCCAAAGACAACACAGTTTAACATGCATAAAATAGTGTTTTGGCACCACTAAGGTGATTCCCAAAGAGCTATTAACTGAAAACTTGACACATCTCAGCATAGTGTGCAGTGTGTTAAAAAATGAGTGCAGGACAAAGAAGAAGTGGCAGGTTAAATTTGAAATGCTTGGTTTAAATCACTGTCAATCATCTCCGTATGTACAGAGGAGATCAGGAGAGAGATAACAGTGAGAGTCTGCAGCCATCTGTAAAACATGGTGGAGGCTCTGTCATGGTCTGGGGCTGCACTTCAGCCAGTGGTGTTGGAGAGCTTGTCAAAATCAATGTACTTATTAACTCACTGTCAGTGTTTGAGCCACCATGAAGTACCATCAGGCTTCATTTTTCAACATGGAAACGATCCCAAACACACTGCCAATGCAGTAAGAGCTTACCTAGAACACTATCAGTCATGGATTGGCCTCCCGGACTTCAACATTATTGAAGCAGACAGACAGACAACAGAACAAAAGGCAGAAACATCCAAAGAAGAGCTTTGAATGTCCTTCAAGAAGCCTGGAGAACTATTCCTGAAGACTGCTTAAAGAAATGAGAAGAAAGCTGCCTCAGAGAGTTCAGACTGTGCTGATAGATAAAGGTTTCCAAATATTGGTACGAGTGGTTTTAATGTGTAATAAAGGGTGATTTCACAAATTTTTCATATCAAAACAAGAGCTGTCCAAGTGTGTAGGCCTCAACAGATTAAACAGACATTGTTGCAGTTCTGGATTAATCCTCATTTTTTATTATTTCAATTTGATATGTATTACTAATGAAACAATGCAAAAAGTTAAAGTTAAAAAAAAAAATCCTGGATCCAGATTGACTCACAAACGTAATCCATCCATTAATCTGTGAATAATCCTGATATAAAACAGTCAGACTAATCACACCAATCACAGAAAAAAAAAGCCAAAGATCCTGAAACTGCGGTAAAGAACATTGAAGGAACTGGCTCATAAGACTTTGAGTGGTCAATAAGATCAGTAAACTGGATTCTACACTTCCAATAATGCTCTCACACAAATAGTGTTTTACACTTGAAGCCACATTTATCTTTTTTTTTCACACATATTCATACAGCACTTCATTCTTTGAACCTAAGGACTTTATCTGCCTTCCATCCACACCTATGACCAGATTAAATCACATACACATCTTTGGACTGTGGGAGGAAGCCAGAGCACCCCAAGAGAATCCACACAGGGAGACTTTCAGACTGCACACAGACCAGATGGTTTTAACCAGGAACCTCCTCGTTGTTAGGGAACAGTGCTAACTACTGCACTGTGCAACTATGAGTTTGTGTGTGCTTTCTGTCACTTTTTGCGGCCTGCATACCTACATACATACATACATGCAGCAATCCATGTAACAATCCACTGAGCTGGTAAATGGATTGGTTATATAGTGCTTTTCTACTCTTGAAGCTTTGAGTAATCAAAGCACTTTAATGTTCACCCATTCCCACAATCACTTTTTTCTGCACCTACAGTAAGTGCTTTCTACCTAACATTCACACACATTCACATTCCCATGAACACACTGGAGAGCAGCTTGGGGTTCAGTATCTTGGACCGGAGCAGCCAAGGATCAAACCAGTAGATGACCTGCTCTACTACAGCCAGCCCATTTAGGATTGCTGTGTTTCTGTCTCCAAACACGACTGGATTTCATGGATATGAGATGTGGTCATATCGGACTTTAGTGCTTGACTGCACTGTGAAATAGCACGGTCAACACTATTATTATGGAGTTAATCAAACTTTCTGAAGTACTGCTTTTAACATAAACTATATTGTAATTTTGCAAGACAATGCAAGAGAACTAACATCAATATTGGCTGGTTAACTGGCATCGAAACAGCTGACTGGTATGACGTCTGTGTACAGTAGGTTCTCAGTCATCCCGGTCGCAGTAGTCTCTGGAGCTTGAAAAAGGGCGACTGGATTTTCTTGAAGATGTTTCACCTCTCATCCAAAAGACTTCTTCAGTTCTCAAACCAAAAGATGGAGAGACCCACCAAAAGTGGGGTCTCACCACTTTTTGGTGGCTGACTGGTAATTAATTTTAATAGCATTTCTTTAATTCTGACTTATTTTTGCTATAGTAGCTCTAATTATGGATGCTTGTTTCCACTACTGAAAAAACACAATTTTTTTTTGCCACCCATAAGTCAATATTTTGTGTCAGGTATCTAAAAATTTTGACTTGCTCAGAGGTTTGGGTGGTAAGTTAAAAATTTTTAGATACCTGACTTGAAACTTTGAGATAATAACCGTAAATTTTATGCATGGTAGTTTTTGAGGTTTTTTTTTTCCCATGCCAGAAATAAGCTTCTATACATGATAATATGGAATTGTGGTTGGCAAAAGCGAACATACACCTCAACAACAGCCATGGGCTATAAGGTGCCACATTTTTTTGAGTTAACAGCACACACCCCATAATGACTCTATATGTACTCTGAATGTTATTTGGATCAAATAACATGTGGTCTGGGAGAGGTTTACATTTACCTGAGAGTAAACCAAAGAAATTCATTAACATGTTTTACTGGGTCAGTTGGGAAAGAGAGCCTGAAAAACTGTTCCCATTTTATGAGGATTAATTTGCAGATGAGGTGCCATGTCAAATTTTTTTTCTTTTCTTATTTTTCATGAGCTAGACAGCCATGCAGTATCTTCTCTGCTCTCTTTAGCAGGTATAAAGGCACACCTCTGTGGCTTTTTGAAATGAAGTGCTAATAAATACAGGAGTGCTGCGGTGTGCCTCAGAAAACAGTGATAGCCATGGCAATGAGAGGAAAACAAATTTGCAGAATGTTTCACAACTGCATGAATTGAATTGAATTGAATATATGCTTATGCATAATAAAAATGGTTATCTGGCAAAGTGCTGTGACCTCCATGTTTTCTGTTTTCCGAGTGTCCAAACTCCCATCTGAGCTGTAGAAGTACCAAGACAAGACTGGTGTCAAGACAAGCTTGACACCGGTTAAATGAAGGAGGAGAAAGTGGTCATATTTTAGGATCTGTACTGAGCTCGCTGTGGTGGGTCCTTCACATGCCTTTGGCTGTTGCTGTTCCTTGGACTTGTTCCCAAAATGCTTTCCAGTTATTTGTGCCATGTTTTCAGACGTCTTGATGCCACTGCTGATGTAAACCCTTGTTGCCTCGTGGCATCACTGTCACCAGAACTGGGCACAGTCTGTCAGTTCATCAGCTGATGTTGAAATTCAGAGGAGCCGATGTGAAATATTCATCAAAAAAAAATGTTGGTGGAGGAAGTGTGGAGGAAGTGTTTGAAGGACGACTCGAGAAATAAGGAAATGGCAGAAAGAACTGAGACTGGGAGTGGAGGGGGGGGGGGGGCATTTTATGACAGGTAAAATGTTTAATCTCTGTCAGGGGCAGGAGGAGGAGGAGTGTCTGGGTATCTGAGCCATGTTTTATCCTCTAAAGGCAGCAGGGAGCATGGAGCAGTTTAAAGAGAAACACACTGCGACATTTCCATTGTCACACACGCTGATATCAGGTAGAACAGGATATTCATTTGAGAAAAGGGCAAGAGCTCATCCTGCAGTGCCATCAGGAATGTGACAATGCTCACAGGGTGAGCACATACTGAACAGTGTGCCCTTTCAGAGAATGATGATGTGCGAGATGAGGAATAATTTCCTGACTTGATTTGCGTGCTGTGAGGTCTTAAGACTTTTATGTCTTGCCAAGCGAGGGACGGTAACACTTAATGTTATCCGTACCAGTCATTCAGCCAAAGGGTTTCCCAATCACAGTGGCAAACTATCACTAAAGAAAAAAATTAAAAGGTGTTTGTATTTTTAGTTAAATAGTTACATGGATTCCGTCTTCTTATGCCAGTAAAATATCTGAGCAGGTGCCACTTAGATTTGCACTGTTTTGTATTTGATATTAGCCCTTCCCAGAATAGTGACTTTGTGACTTTCCCCCTGCAGCGGCACCATCACACTGACGCTTTTTGGTTTTGGTTTAGGCAGCAACTCCATCATCAACCCCTGTTATATTTAGTGACATTCTTTCAACCTTAAGAATAACAGTTTCTTTTGCAGAATTGTGAACTTCCAACTTTGCAAATTGACATCACTGATGTTCTCCTTCATCCCAGAAGCCAGCTTAACATCACAAACTCAGTTTTTACCGCAAGATACAATCCGGAAAAGACATCCATCATTAGCCTGTTAGCTGGGATGATGAAGAATCCATCCATCCATCCATCCATCCATCCATCCATCCATCCATCCATCCATCCATCCATCCATCCATCCATTTGCAAAGAGCAATGAATAAAATGCACATTTGTAAACTTGCTTTAGAAATTTAACACACACAACTTTATTTAATGTGCATCTTGCTGTAATTGTGTAACTGTAGAGGAATAAAGATGTAATTATTCTTGTTTCAATATAATGGTCTTCACTGGTTCTTTAATTAAATTACCAGAGTGAAGGTACCTGGGTTTTTGATATGTGAATTTAATTATTGTTCATTGTCTTTTCATTCATAACAGATCAGACATGAAGGGCAGATAAGCCCTCTTCTTATCACTGACAAGCACTTTTCAAGCTGCCTCACAGAAATCAATGAGAAACTCATTTCCTGTGTGTTTCTTCTTTTTTTTTTCCAGGAAATGAAGCTTGTTCAAAATATCCTGATACCTAAAATAATGAAGTGAATTTTATGTCTCAATGAGACGTAGTCTCCTAATGCCTTGATAATATGACAGCCAAAAAGCACATTTCGAGAGCGCTGAGGCTCAGAGGGAGATGATGACATCTTTAGAAGCTTGAGAATAGAAGAAGACACTCTTCAGTCTTCACCCACTTTTCACACTTGTAACAGGCAGCCGCACATTGCTTTTTGACAGCTCCACACTTGAACTGTCTTAATGTGACCTTTCATCTTGACAAGCCATGGCTCTCTCATGCTGCTGATCTGCCCTTCCATCTCCAGACAAAAGTAGGTCAGAGCAGGGCAGGTTTTTAGCTCTGAAGCCAGTCCCCTTTTTTTCTGTTAATAGCTGCTCTCTTTTGGATGAGGTCAACAAAGAGAAAAGGAAAAAGAAGTGCACAGCAGAGTGGGAAGAAGCGTGTGAAGGAGTTCTGAGAGAAGGACAGGACAGAGCGTTACCAGGGTGTGAATAAACTGCTGTACAGCACATGGCAGGTAACACCAAAGCACCATGCCAGTAACTGGTTAATATGCACTATCAGCACTGGTGACTTTCAAAATAAAATGTACTTATGTTAGGTATGATGAAAATAAACTGAGGTGTTTTTTCACACTTTATGACATACTTGATTTCATGCTGCTTTTTAGGAAGGAGTGGTGTCCAGGGCAGCATGGCGATGGTGTGGTGACAAGGTCCTGGGTTCAAATCCACCATCTGGCTGAGGCCTGTCTCTGTGGAGTTTGCATGTTCTCCCTGTGTTTTGCGGGGGTTTCCTCCCACAGTCCAAAGACATGCAGTTAGTGGGGTTAGTTTAAGTGATGATTCTAAATTGCCCAAAGGTGTGAGTGTCAGTGGTTGTCTGTCTCTCTGTGTTAGCCCTACAACAGGCTGGCGACCTGTTCGGGGTGTACCCCACCTCTCGCCCTATGACAGGATAGGCTCTGGCACCCCTGTGTCCTGAAAAGGAAGAAAATGGATGGATGGGAAATTGAAATGTCAAAAATAGGCAGAAATGCTCAGAATAAAGTATTTTCTATCTATCTATCTATCTATCTATCTATCTATCTATCTATCTATCTATCTATCTATCTATCTATCTATCTATCTATCTATCTATCTATCTATCTATCTATCTATCTATCTATCTATCTATCTATCTATCTATCTATCTATCTATCTATCTATCCATCCATCAATCATCTGGTCAAAGGACTGATGACTTTATGCCATGGCAAGGCATTCATCATCTGCTTGTCTGGTTCACAAGAATCATCCTAGAGTGTTCAGATTTCCATCAAACGCACAACGATCAACTAATTGTTCCCAAAATGTGCTTGAGGTCAAGATCCTAATTTTCATTTTACGACCAATAATCTATGAACAGTGATTGACTTTGAGCCAGATGAGCAACTACATGTTAATGTTCTGATTTTTGTGCTCTATTTATTCTTAAAAATAAATAGAATATCCATCCATCCATCCATCCATCCATTCATCCATCCATCCATCCATCCATCCATCCATCCATCCATCCATCCATCCATCCATCCATCCATCCATCCATCCATCCATCCATCCATCCATCCATCCATCCATCCATCCATCCATCCTCTGTTCTCTAGTCTCCAAATGCTAAATAAATAAAAGTTCCTCCTCATGTTTGTCCCTTAATGTGGCTGTAATATTCCTTTGTAGTGTTTGTTCCTGGTTCAATCTAAAATTAGCTAAAATCTAAAGAGGACTCTAAAAATAAGCTCTTCCTCTATTGGCTGAAGATGCAGATTTGCTGGTCAACAACTATGAACTCTGACATATGTGAGCTTGAGGCCAAGTCTTCAGCAGATGCACATTCTCTTTTCCCCTCTCACAGAAGTGGAAATAAAGGAGACATGGTATTCTGTCCCCAACTATGCATGAGTATGCGGCTGATTTTAACGTGGCGTCGTGAATTAGAAGTGTTCCTTCTAGATTAGCAATCAGAAGTGTGAGTCAGAGTCAGTCACAATATGTTGGGTAAATGCAGGGGAGGAGCGCTATATGCCATCAAACAGGAAAACAAGGGAAGGCTCCATGAGTCACACATTTAGAACACCTCCTCTCGCCCAAAGCAAACCCACCAAACAGCTCCCATCAAGCGTGTGTGCAACACATAGACACACACACACACACACACACACACACACACACACACACACACACACACACACACACACACACACACACACACACACAAATGCAAACACATACACAAAGTGCAGAGCACTACAATAATTTATAAACCATGAAGTGAAGCACAAACTTTACTGAAAACCTGATCTTTACAAACACATTTTCAGAACTATGACAACACAGAATTTTATAAATCTGGTTCTTCACTTATTTCTTCACCATGACAACTACAGACAGCAAAAAAAAAAAAAAAAAAAAAAAAAAGAAATGAAAAGGAAAAATCCCATGAGGGAGGCACAGACGAAGGGTGATTTTATACAAATGAAGAAATTAAACATTTTTTAAAAAAAAATCAATTATTTATAAATGGACTATATGCATTTGCCCCTATCTATATTCGCACATGACATGAGTACATGGGCCTTCTGTACATACATAAAGGACATGTGTATAGTGCATGCCATTTGTATATATGTACATGTATGTGAGGTAAAATTTACCAGTGATGAATGTATCCCACACCCTGTGAATGAGGATCTGTGCTTATATCTTACAGTAATGGCCACATATTTTCAGATGCTAATACAACTTTTTTTTAATTTTTGAGGCCCACCAAAACATATTCATACATGTAAATGGACAGTTCACTCAAAAGCTTGTTCCTGTACTTGGAGGGGAAGAGGTCTGTTGTTGATTCCAAGTGTAGCATTTGGGTGGGAAGTCCTGCCCATGCTGCAAAAATAAAACAAATCCATCCCAGAGAACGTGTAACCATGAGAGGTTTCTGTTTTAGTTCATTCTGAGAGTATGGTTAATTCTGCAGCATAGAAAGGCCTGGATATCTGTGGAAGACAACAGTGGTAGATGATTGCAGGATCCTTTTCATGAAAAAGAAAAGGCCCTTCACAAGAGCAGTTTTCAGGAGGTAGACATATTATTACCCAAGTCCATCATAAAGAGGAGGCCCTATGAGATACAGAGGGTTCACTACAAGGTACAAGCTATTTAACTCCCTGAAGAATAGAAAAGCCAAGAAAGAAAGAAAGAAAGAAAGAAAGAAAGAAATGCCCCAGAATGACAGGAAAATAAAATCTATGGAGAAGCTTTGGGATGGGAACATCGTCTGTAAACCCATCTGTGTGATGCATGGGCGAGCGTGGCTTCCAGTGGCAATGGGTAACCAGTGCTTATTGATGATGTGACAAAAGACCGAAACATCAAGTGTGTATAGCTGTAGTTTCATCTCCGACTCTGCCAAATAAAGCAAAGCTGACTGGACACACCTCACAGTACAGACAGACAATGACCCAAAACACACTGCCAAAGTTTTGAAGAGAAAACTTGAGGCAGAAAACGTCTGTGAACAGACAAGACAGTAAAGCTGCACACACACTGGACGTGATTTGCTCATCGCTTTGAAGCTGATGTATTTACTAACTATTCTTCTTTCTTATTGGTAGTCTTTTCAACGATTTCCTGTTGTCTGTGACATCAGGAGAGAAGTCTGTGTGAAGATCCCAGCTGATGGATTTTTTTTCAGCAAAGTTGAAAAACTTTTCTTTTTCTTTCTTTCTATTCATGTCACGCGGTTCAAATTCAGTCAATTCACCTCATCGCTTCATTTTGTGTTTGATGTGAATGCACTATTACACAGTTTCAGAGTGTAGTGTTTTTACTGGAGCTCAACTGATATAGGATTTTTAAGACCAATACCGATATTTGGTCATTTAAAAATCTGATATTCTGACATATCGGTCAATTTTTTTTTTTCAAATACGCAAAACATAAACAGATTTCCATTTCTTATGTGTAGTTATTATTTTACTTGGTTACACTCCATTCAACTGTTTCAATAAGCTGTTGTAGTGTTGCAAATGCCTGTGTTGCCAACTGGAAAATTGCAGCGTGCCCTCTGATGGACAAATAATGCAACGTTGACACTCACTAATATGGTTGAAGGGTGTTTCTCCCATCTCTTCATTACTTTTAAAATTTTCAGTTATCGGCTGTTATGAATGCTGATGGATCGGGGAGGACAGTAGCTAATATCGGCCGATAACATCAGCCCAATCAGTTTGGCATTTCCTCAGTCATTAATGAGTTGGCCGAAAACATCATTTCAAATAGATGTGAATCTTCAGCTGGCACAGGGATGGACAAATGCTCGATAACAAGCAGCTTCACAAAGTGATAACGAGCTAATTTGGTGTTTACAGCTTATCATGATGCTTCTGAAACCCCCCTCACCACCCCTCTGAAAAAAAAAAACAAAACACATTTCTCTAAAAGTTGCTCTAAAATTTACTTTCTTTTCACCGAAACACTGCAGTCAGAAAATAATGACTAGTTTTGTTGACTTTGATCTGCTGTATTTGTCTGTGAATCTGTAAATCTGAGGAGTGTAATGCTTTGTGTGTGCATGTGTCCCATTTTGGGCTCGCTATTTGGTAATTTGGTGTAACTGATTTTACTGTTACCTTCTGGAAACAGCAAAAACAAGCTGCCAATCAGGGTTCCTGTTCCTGCTCACTAGGTTGGATTTTAATTTCAAGCTCACACACTGCGAGGACTGCTTTAAATCAAAGCGATCACAGAAAAGAAAGTAAAGCAGCACACAGATTCATTCCAAAATGGAAATGCAGACAGAAAAGCCTTTTTTGAACATTTGATTCATCACATTAAAAAAAAAAAAAAAAAGATTAAATTGATTCAGTTTTTTTTTTTGGCATAATGTGAACTGGACATTGCAAAAGTAAAACACTAATTTGGTTTCATACTTCTGGCTTCATGAAAACACTGTTTTAAAGTCTTTACTGGCGTGTAATTATCAGGATGTGCCTGGTGCTCAGTGAAAGCATTTTAAGAACTTTTTAGCAGATACATCAGCTGATGGTCAGAGCCATGTGTCTGCAGAAACACATTTCACTGTCCTGTGCACATGCTCATGCCACACATACTCATGTATTCCACACATGCACACAGTATCTGCAAATACACCCACAGCTCAACTGTAGTAGATTTCATGAGTGCCAGCAGCATAAAGGCTGCCTCCCCCTTCCTCTCCCTCACATCTCACTTCCTCTCTCACTCTCTCTCTCACTCCATTGCTCTCCCATTCTCTTGCTCACTCTCCATGAAATTCCTTGTTTTTTGCCACTTGCGGTGCTGTGGAATCCTCTTTTATTCTGGTTTTTTTTTTTTTTTTGCCTCCTTGTTTTCATCTCTTGATGAGAGAAGTCTCCTGCAGATTTGTTCTTTTATTTCTTGTCTTCTCATCTTCCTCTCTCTCGCCATCTCTCCTGGATCCAAACACTGAACCTCTCACTCTGTCTCTCTCTCTCTGGATCGGCATTTCCTATGCATCTCCCTGTGACTGAGGGGAACAGGGACTCGTCTCTCCCCTCTTTCTCTCCCGCTCCCACTCTGCCTCCTCCACCTCTACCTCCTCTGCTTCACCTCTCGTCTTCTCACTTCCTAACGGAGGGATAATGTTCTATTTCCAGCTGGTGATCATGGCTGGGACGGTGCTGCTGGCTTACTACTTTGAGTACACGGACACCTTCCCCGTGCACATCCAGGGCTTCTTCTGTTATGACAAGACCTTCTCTAAGCCCTACCCAGGTCCGGACGATACCAGCAAGATCCCTCCGGTGCTCATCTACTCGCTTGTCACAGCCATCCCTACCCTCACGGTAAGAGTTGTGTTTATTTATTCATTCCTAAGTGTGGAAGTAAAGCTGAACAGATCAGGGCTGTTTAGAAATGCAAGGCATAAGTATGTAAGTGGGGTTTGCATCTCCTGTGTGCTGAAAAAGCAGAGTGGGGGAAAAATGAAGCGTTAGAAAGAAGGAAGTTGTCAAAGTTGAGATTGTGTATTGGATTTGTTCTCTCTATCTGCCTTTATATATGTAAAAGTATATAACAAAGTGTCTACTTCATATGTTTGTGAGTTATTGTGATGAATCATCTCCGCTGTGTGTGTGTGTGTGTGTGTGTGTGTGTGTGTGTGTGTGTGTGTGTGTGTGTGTGTGTGTGTGTGTGTGTGTGTGCTGCACCAAGGTAATAGTGTGCAGACTGCCAAGCTGCACAGAGGTAACCCCATCTGTCCTTGACAAGCAGATGCATGTGTGTGTTTGTACGTGTGCGAAGAGTAAAAAACTGAGACAAGAATCAGCTCGGACCACACGGAGATGTAATAGGAAGAGGCAGACAGGTCATTAGAGAAAGAAAAGAGAGAGTACCAGAGGAAGAGAGGAACAGGCAGGGAGACAAACAACAGAGAAAGCAATAAAACGAAGCAACGCAAAAGTTGGAGTTGAGACAGAGCAATGATGGCAGGCAACAGATGCTGTCTGCAAAAAAACCCCTGAGATAAGAGGTGAGAGGAAAGACACATGAGCACGAGGGAAGGTCATTTTCAAGAGGGGGTGTGTACTATTTTTTCGTATTGTATGTTTGAATGCACACGCGCATGGATGCTTGTGTATGTGTGTGTGTGTCAGGTTAGCTGTTGAGCCTCAAGTGAGATTGAAGGCAGTGAGCCTGAAATGCGTAACACCTGGCACTGAGTGCAGACACAAACCCCAACAGCTTACATCCCCCAGCACACCACAATAAACCAAATGAATAAATATAAAACACACCACAGACGGAAACCAACCAACATCCACAATACAAAGCATGCAAATAACCTGAGCAGATTACATGCACACACAAAACCACAGCCTGCACTCGCTGCAAAGGCAGGAATATCTCACAACTGGAGCACAAAACAATCGCAGCTGATGTTTTCTATGCAGCACTTCGTCGCCAGAAGAAAGGCTGTGGGCTGTTATAATGTGGTACCGCCGTGTACGTCTCACAGCCACAATACACAGTGGATTTTTTTTTCTAATTATGAGTTATTACCTGACTATGTTAGCAGCCAGACCACACAAAATAATACGCATACACAATTTAGCAGATTCAAAAAGTATTTAGATTAACAAGTAAGTGATAAAGTTGATATATTTGGTCAGCATACTTGCAGTACAGATTTAGGAACTTCATGAAAATTGGAGGGAAGGAGAAGAACAAAAGTGAACAAGTTTGTATGTCTTATTTTATTAAAGTCTCACATTTGAATGAAACTTTTTTTGTTACATTTTTAATTTTTATTGGTGTTTTTGTAAGACTTTTGTTTTAAGAGAGATTTGAAAAAGTAATGCTGCATTACGAGCGCACTCTGGTGACAAAGTTAACCACATGTAAAAGCTTCACCTGTATTTTCCTTGGTTACCAAAGATTTGGTATGATTTAATATGTGATTACCTGGAAAGCTGTGACAGCAACAACACTACCCTCCTGCTAGAAAAGATCTGAGATATTACTACACACTGTGTATAAAAGATGGGCATAGCTGTAAGCTTTCCTCTGATTTCTTTAAGGAATAGTTACTGCATTGTTCGTGTGTTTGGGATCACTGTCATGCTGAAAAATGAAGCCAGCTGCCTGAAGTGCAGCCCTAAAACATTACAGAGCCTCCACCGTGTTTTACAGATGGCTGCAGACACCCACTGTTATATCTCTCTCCCGTCCTCCTCTGTGCATCTTGATGAGGATTTGAAATAAAAGTTTCAAGGTCCAGCACTCAGATCCTGTGTCAGCTCAGGTTTCCTCTTTCTTAAGTACATAACTTTCACATGCTGTTCATCTGCCTCTATTTTTTGGTCCTCCACTTGCCTATGTGTGCTCACAGTGAATAGGTGGGGATGAACTGTGGGGCTGTGAGTGGAGGGTAAACTTATGCCAGGATGGCAGGAAGTAGGTGCACCTACACAGGACCCACAGCAGTTTTACCCTTTGGGCCTCTTTTTATGGGTTTTCTATAGGCAAGTCCATGGTGACAGGCCTCAAAGTGGTGTGCTTGCTATCACAGCAGTAACTCCCTGAGATAGTGCCAGTCTGGTGTAAATGTGTCTCGTGTTTGGGGATAAAGTGGGTGCACAAAGACACCTTTTATGTTTTCAGTAACAGGTTTGGGCCTATTATAACATTTCTGTTGACAAGCAACACGATTGTCTGCATGATGGTATTCTGAACAATTTGCCTATTTTTAAAAAAATTTGAAACACATCTAAACAGCACTGAATTTAAGAAAGTCAGAGATATACTATGAGAGCATCATACCATAATAGTGCTACTGCAGGAACTAATTACACTTCAGAGTGTGGACTTAATTACTTGTACTGGCCATGTAAATGAGACCATGTCTGGCTGAGCCACTGAAGGTAATAGGCATCCGGTGTGTTTGGGCCAGTGCCAGTCCTCCAAGCCCAACAGAGGGCAGTCTAGCACTCAGTCGGCTCCCACTATGGTCCAAACATTTAATTAAAATCATCAATCACTTTCTGAAAGTTTCAGCACAAAGAGCCAATCCACTGCTTGGAGACCAAAACATAAGAGAAGGCACAAGGCATATTTACACCTCAGTAACATTTAGGTTATCTGTGCACCTTTTTAAAACTTTATAAGTTGCATTAAAGCTGAGAAGAAGAGCTAATAAAGAAGGCATTATTGTTTCATCAGTCTCTTGAGTTTGTTTTGAAAAGTTTCCAAAAGCAGTGAGGCTTTCCTCCTTTGTCAAATATACTTCAGTGAGGTGATATCATAGTCACTGTCAGTGAGTACTGGGTAACTGGTATATTATTTGTTTAAATCACCAGAACTGCAGCGACAGTGTAACGAGCCCTCACCGTCCTCCCACCTAGTGAACCCTGCCTGTTGACAGTTAGCTACTGTTGCTATGCACGTGCAGATTTTACTCTCCAAATGCACTGTCATTTTTTTTTAAAACAAAGGCCACCGTAACCTCACCTTCAGTACTGTGCAAAAGTCCTGAGTCGCACGCTGTTTCTTTGTATTTTGCTTCCATGGAGCCAGACTTTCTTGTAATTCTTTAAAGCGGTCTTCAGCAACAGTTCTCCAGCTTTCTGAAGCTCTTTCAAAGGTCTTTGGACATTGGCTGCTTTTTCACTCGTTTTTTTGGCCCAGTCTTTGTGCCTGACCATTTTCAGAGGAATGGTAGTTTGTTCAAGCATTTAACACTCATCTATAAATCATTCAAGCAGAAAAGGTCACCTAACTCAAGGGATGAAGCGGTGTCCTATCTACACATAACAGACAACACCCTCACAATAGAAGTGATTTGGTAGATAAGATTTAAAACTAGAGATAACATAGTATGATATTGTTGAACACTCCTTTCTTTGTGGACTACATGCACTCTAACTTCTTTCTTTTCAGCCGGAGTCTTTTACTCCAGTTCCACTGTTCATACCCAGAGTCTACATCCAAACTTTATGAGCAATAGACAGTCTATACATCAAAACAATGGCCCAGGCTGTCTTTAAAATTTCTCACTTTGCACGATTACATTCATAAGAGGGGTTTGAGAGTTGGAAAAAGATAGTGAGGCATAAATATTTGGTATGTGTTTGAATCTGCACACATCAATTGGATTTGATCATTTAAAGAAAATGTGTTTGCATTGGGAACCCTGTGCTTGCACAATCAATTTGTGCTGAATCTATAATAGTTCTTGCAATCATGACCGTGCAAAAGCAGCAAAACCACTGCAGCAAGTCAAGCACTAGTTTGCAATCAAAAAGCATCTTCGTGATCGTGTTTTACTTATGGAAAACACACATTATGATCAATTTTTTTTGCTTCTTATTGATGCATAAATTCTAGAACAATGCCGTCAACATTTATCAAAAGGCAGCCGCTGCATGTGGAAAAACATAAAGAAATTTCTACATAAACACGCAGTTTAGTTTGGTTCATTTTAAGTGCATCTTGAAAGCTTGCCTAATGGAGCTTGTAAGCCAGTTAATCTTAGGATGAATTAACTTATCCAGCAAAGATTCAGCCTGACAGTGTGCGCACAAATGTGTGTTCATTCTCTGTAAATCCTTCCTTTGATCAGCTTTAGTTTTTGTCTTTTTCTCTCTGTGTTGCACAGTTCTCCACATTCCTCACTCCGCTGCTTCTCATCCACACTGACCTTTTTGCCTTCATGTTCTATTTATTACCATCCCTCTCTTCCATATGCTATTTAGGATTTTCTGCATTTTTTTTCCCCCCTTTATTTGGAAATCTGTTTTTAACCAATCCAAATACAAATTTTCCCACCTTCCACCTGTAACGTTGCTTTCCCTCATCAACACCTTTTAAATCTTTATCCTTCACTCTTCCTGACCTTTCCTCACATCTGTGTTTGTCTCACCTGCCAATTAACACATTTCATCCGGGACCTGATGTGTTTTGTTTTTTTGTTTTTTTTCACTTCACTGGCACCAAAATCTGCAGCTAGACTGATAATCATGCAGATTTTACAGAAAATGATCAAAATTGTCTTCATCTGTCCCACTTGCTGCTCTTTACCTCTGATGAAGAGGAGAATAAGTCTTTTATGTGACTGCAGTCACACCGAGATAAAAGGCGCACCCAGAGATGAATACTTAGCTTAATAAATCTGAAAAATGTCACCTCACAGCTACGCTCTGTTCTGACACATGCAGCTAAATTTAAGGCGAGGTCCACGGTACATTCAAGGGCTTGTTAAATCCATGTGCAGTTGAGCTCAGTTTATTCATGATGGTGTATCAAATAAAAAGTTACATCTATTTTAACACAAACCAAAATCTTTTAATGAACCTAACCAAGTGGTTCAAAAGTGTAATTAAGGGTCCTGCAATTGTGTACACCCTATGTTCAACCTGTGCTAAGGTTCCATGTAAGTCTGATGGGTACTGTGCATCAATAATAAACTATTGTTTTTAATTAAGTGCCAGCTACTTCAAAGTATGCATTACTGACAGGGGCGGGGCTTCAGGAGGTCCAGACAGGTGGCGCTGTACAAGGTGAGGGTTTACCTATCATCTCTCACAGGTGTCCAGCCACCATCCTCCTCCTCCTCCATTAAACCTCACTATTCATCATCCACACAAACTATGACCTCATAAGCTTTTGCCTTTTGGCCTTCCCTGCCGTCCTTCTTTACCACCTCTCCTTTATGTTTTCATACACAGGCCTACAAGCACACAATCTAGTTTTGTGTGCGCAACGCCAGGTTAATGAGACAGATGGCAGGGTGGGCTGCGTGGTGGCAGAGGGGCAGCATATGTCACACGGGTGAAGACTTCTGCCCCATCGACTTCTGTTTTTCAGCTTGTGATGGCAAGGGCGAGGAAATGAAGAGAAAATGTGCAAAGTGTATAATAAGAGGATACTAATATTGAGGAAAATACAAGAGAGAGAGAAAATAGATGAAAAAAAGCAACTTTAAGGAAAAGAAACTGATAAGATTTCTATTCATGGAAAGAAGCAGTTTGCGCTGTTTTCTTCCCTGCACATTAAAGACTCTCTATCTCTTCTATCTATCTGTGATGCTGGGATCCATGCAGAAGGCTAATTTACCACAGTCTGCACAGCTCCCATTCAGCCTGGAACGCAGTAACAGCTCTCATCCAACTGCTCACAGTGATTATCACCCTACCTAAGATAGCAGGGGATTGCATCATCATATCACTTTAATCATCAGCTCACATCTTCTTGTTGGTTTTTTTTTTTTTTCTTCATTACCTTCCCTCTTCTTTGTCACCTCAGCCAAGTTCCCCTGTGTCTTTATAAGTTTGCAGTTGTGCTTTACCATTTTCCTTTTGGGGCCCAGGGCGGTTATTGCATCAACCTGATTGCCTATGCAGTGAACAGAGCGAGAAAGATAAAGTTCATGCCTTCCTGGTGCTTTGAGCAGAAGTCACCCATTCCTGTGAAATGAGATTAGACTGAACAGTGCTTGTCATTTCTGCTTCTTAGCTTTGATCCATTTTCACTCAGGCGAAAGGAGAGACACCTCAGGGGTCCTGCTTGGCTGGTGGACTGCCATGCTTCACTCAGCACCTCAGAGGTCTCTGACAAATGCCGGTGCTCAATCTGCATACACAACAGGGGTGCATACCGGCTCGCTACGGTCTTACATTCTTACATCTCTCCATGGGTACATTGCTCCACATCTTAGATTTTCTTTTAGCGTCTGACTCACACTCACTCAGGCTGCATCCACAGTAATGATGTTTCTTTTTAAAACAGCATTAAAAAAAACTGTCCAGATGTATTTTAACACAGTTAGAAATATTTTCTGACATTTATACTTGTACACATTTGTGTAGACTGAGTATGGTGGTGTAGACAGGGAGCAGAGAATACTGAATAAGAAGAACAGCAGTGGCTTCAGATAAAATCAGGGTGTCTTGAGCACCTTTGCTGTTGTCTTTTGCTTCCTGTTTTACTTTGAAGGTTGTTTTTCTTTCATATCCTGTGCTAGTTTTACTGATTCCCTGATAGTTTTCACCTGTGTCCTGCTCCCTCCTCTTTCTTGTTGAGTGATTGCTGCTAAGTGTATTTATATTTATATGCTCCTCTGTGTTTTCCATGTGCCTTCATGTTCATAAGAAGTACCTACACAAGAAAGAAGACATTTCTAAGTCTATGTAAGGCTGTTAAAAGAATTGATGTAAATAGAAACACTAATTAGCAACAGCATTAATATTAATATCAACAGGGCTGTCTTGGCCTCCTCCAGCTGACTTTAATCGAGAGGGCTCCCCCACTCACTAGCCGCTGAACACATAAACAACACTGAGCAAAATTTTATGAGGAATTTCAAGAGATCTGTAAAACTTCCCTTTCAACGCTGGTGAAGTACTAAACAGTTATGATAAATGTTAACCTGACACACATTAAATATTAGCCGTTATTCGATAGACATAAACCCACAGCCTCAAGGGGTCACAAGCTAGAACCCTTCTCAATCCCAGGTAAATAGTCTTGTTGCGTCACGAAAGGCATAAAAACTGTGCCAAATTGGATGTACAGATCCATCTGATGTGGTGACTCCTTGGGAAATAAGGGAGCAGCTAAAAATACCTTTATCCAGTAGCCACATTAGCCGTCTGGTAAGTTATCATTAAGGTTGCAGCTCTGACTAATAATAAAATAATGACACCAGTGTGGGAGCTTGGCAGCAAACATTCTCAGTCCCGCCCATCTGTACCAGTCAAAGATGGTGTTAATTTAATGGGATAGCACAATTATTTGTGTCTAAAAAGGATTGCGTTTCTCTTAAAGTCCCAGATTAAAGCTGAGAAAAGTCTACTAGCAACTAGACAGAAACAGTGGCAGCCCACCTCTATCTGATCTTCAGTGATGATGACGATGGCGCCAAATCACCAGAAGTGCAGTACGGGCCTTCTACCTGTGAGGCAACAGTGCTAACCACCATACCTCTGACCAGCACAACGGCGGTGGCAAGAATAATGTCATTAATATTACTGTTTGTATTGTTCTGATCTTGGGCGGCGTGGTGGTTAGCACTGTTGCCTCACAGCAAGAAGGTCCTGGTTTCAAATCCACTATCTGGCCTTTCTGCGTGGAGTTTGCATGTTCTCCCTGTGGCTGCGTGGGTTCTCTCCAGGTACTCCAGTTTCCTCCCACAGTTCAGAGAAATGCAGTTAGTGGGGTTAGGTTAATTGGTGATTCTAAATTGCCCATAAGTGTGAATGTTAGTGGCTGTCTGTCACTCTGTTACCCCTGCGACAGGCTGGCGACCTGTCCAGGATGCACCCTGCCTCTCGCTCTATGACAGCTGGGATAGGCTCCAGCCCCATGCAACCCTGAATTGGATAAGCAGAAGAAGATGGATGGCTGTACTCATTTTTTATGTAATTTTCTGCCCAGTTGTTGGTATCGAGTATTTTCCTGGGTATTGGTATCAAGTTTGAAATTCGATAACCCTACTAACTATAATATTGTGGCATAATTTTGTGACTGATAAAACAGGCCTACAGCAGCAGAACTAGGCATCATCCATTTACAACTGTCTAAAACCTGCAACTGGATCCACAGCATTGCCAAAAGTCTCCATTTAAGGGGTTCTAAACTACTGTAGTCACATTAATGTTTGTAATAGATATGTGCTCCCAAAAAATGCAGCAGTATCCTCACACAAGTTGTGTGTAAAAACATTATTGTGGCAAAAGGCAGCAAGGCAAATAGAAACATAAGTTCCTTAATGAAAGATTGTCCTGTTTTCTGGTGTCTCTTTTCTAAGGTTGAAGGTTTTCAAATGATTTTTAAATAATTACCTCTAAGAAAACATTACCAGTTTCCAGAAATTGTTTTTTTTTTCCCTTAAAGTTTCAATTTAAACACTCTATGCTACTGCAGTGAGCTGAAATCTGTTGCATGCTGCCAGGGTGTGTGCTTGAGGCATGAAAGCTTAATTATGATTTTTACATGATAACTTTGGGGGGAAGATTTCCACGCTCAGTGCTTCTGTTCAATACTGCTTTATACTGATTTGGAGAAGGAAATGTGCGTATCTGATTGCAGCACCGGCCCCAAACACTTCCTCGCTTTGATACCGCTGTCATTTCTGTGCTGCTCATGTGACTCTGAAACCACCAGTTAGCTTAACCCAGCATGAAAAAAGCAGCTAATCCTTCTGCATCTAAAGATAATCCACCTACAAGTGTGTCTAAAGCTTATTTATTTAAATTTGTTTACCCTGTGTAAAAGCATAATCGTGAAAACGATTATGCGAGGTTTTATGGTCTAGGTTATTTTTTTTTGTTTTGTTTTGTTTTTTAATATATGTTGCTGGGTCCCTGTACCCAGGCTCACAGGTGTAACAGGTCTGTACACATCTACAGGCTGAAATCTGTTCCTATGTTGCCACATATGGGGAATATTTTCTAGAAAATTTCTGTTACTCAAATCAGTTCCTGTCATCGGCTGTGCATCCAGGTGGCTCATAGTAAATAAACAATGTACCAGCAAAGACGTGAAAGAAACAGAATTATAGATAACAGTGAGGCATAAAGCAGATAGGTCTCACTGATGCACATTTTAAGGGATGTTACAGAGCAGAGAAAAGTGGGGTGTGAAACCGAACAAGATAAAAATAGAGAAAAGTAAGAAATATATAACCTACTTTTTTTCAGTTTAAAAAAAAAAGAAGGTAAAGGAAGAGGAAAGGAGAGATTAAAGAGAAAGAAAGGGATTAGTGATGCTGCTACACAATGATGAAGAGATTGTGCTTATGTAAAAAGGAAGACGGATCACTTTGATAATACAAACGGGTGCGGGGTGGGGAGTTTTCTCAGTAGAAAAAGGGCATCGCTCTGTGTGTATGAGTCTGTATGATGTGTGTTAGCATGTATACTTGATAGGCTTCCATTTTTGAAGTTGCAGTAACATTTGTGTGCTGTGCCCTTGGCCTTGTGAATGCAATTGTGTTTGCATTTATATGCCTGTTCATCCGTGAATGAGATCATGTTCTTTTCAAAGTCGTTATACTCCATCATATTTTATCACTGTATATGAAGTCTGTGATCTGTAGACTGAGCCAGTCTGTAGTCTCCTCTTAGCATTGTTTCCACACAGTCAAAGTCCTGGTGAGAACCACATGTAAGTAAAGGTAATGATCTTGATCCACTCAGACAGGTGCCGTGTGTTTATCCCCCATTAGCTCAGATCTCATGTATACACTGCATTGCATTACTTTACACATGAATGAGTTTCCCAATCCTGTCAGAAGCATTAGGCCTTATGGTCTGCAGAGCTGTGCTTCATTGAAGTGGGTCTGCAGCTGATCCATGCAACACAAGAGTTGCAGCATGCTTTCATTAGATTAGGTCACAGACTTGAACTGAACATCTCAAAGACAAAGATTTTCTGCTAAATAATTAATGAGCAAATGTATTTCTCGACATTTAAAGTTTAGCATTCAGCAGATAAGATTGTTGAGAAATACTGTCACTTACAGGATCTTTTTTTTTTTTGTTTACATTTACTTAATCTCTATCTGATCCTCCTTTTTGTATAATATTCATATCTGTGAGCAAAACAGGCTTAATAGTTTTGTACTTGGTCTGTGGTCTGTCAGGTTTATGTGTGCTAACTAAGCTATCATGAGAAGTCCCAAACCAATTAATGTCTGACCCTTTTCTGACAGCAGCCATATCTGCACTTCGAGAGACACCAAATCCCTGGTACATCAGCAATAACTGTCAAGGTCCTAGGGCTTTGTGTTGGTTTTGTCTTTTGATTACTTAGTTAACTTGAATTTGGGTTTGTATTATTCAGTCAGTCTGCCTATTTAAAGGGTGAAAAGTCATCACTGTGCTGTGCAGCTAAGGAGAGAGCTGATGGGAGAGACAATTATTGACAAGCATGTTATAAAATAAAGGCTACAAGACCATCCATCTCCAAGCAGCTTGATGTTCCTGTCATTTCTGCTGCACATATTATTCAGAGGTTTACAGTAAGGTCCACGGGACTGTAGCCAACCTCCCTGGACGTGGCTGCAAGAGGAACATTGATGACAAATTGAAGAGAGTGATGATCTGAATGTAACTAAAGAGCCCAGAACAACTTCCAAAGTACACCAATGTCAGATCGCACCATCCATCGAGGAGGACACCACTGTTGAAGGCAAATCATAAGAAAGCGAGACTGGAAATTGCCAAAATGTATGTTGATGACAGATGAGACAAATCTGGAGATTTGTGTTCACAGAAGCAAAAATGAAGCATACAAAGAAAAAAAAACCCACTGAACCTATTGTGAAGCATGGAGGAGGCTCGGCTGTGCTCTGGGGCTGCTTTAATCTGTGCAGGTACAATGAAATCTGAGAACTATTGAGGGATTCTGGAGTGAAATGTGTCCCTCAGTGTCTCAGTTGCAGGTCTTGGGTCCTCCAACAGGATAAAGACCCAAAACATAACTAAAAACACCCAGGAATGGCTTAGAACAAAACAGTGGACTATTCTGAAGTGGCCTCTATGAGCCTCGATCTAAATCCTATTCAGATGTTTAATCCCATCTGTGGACGGAGGCCACTTTCATTCATTTGTTGTTTTTTCTTTCTTTTTTTTAATGATTCTATTGAACCAAAACTCAAAAGCAATGTCTGATTTTTATTAGTTGATTTTCAGTATTTTTTTTTTTTTTTATATTTCAGTCAACATTGTGGGTTTGTTTTTCTTTAAGCTAAGTAGGTGCGTTTTAGGGTCGTTTCCTGTTTTACTTTGGCTTCTTTAGGGTTTCACTTCCTGTCTGTCTGACTGGCTTATGCTTCCTGTCTCCAATAACTGCAGTGTCCATGTATAAATAGTCCTGTCTTCCTCTTCATCCAGTTGTCTCTTGTACTAATGTTTTCCTCCTGTGAGTTTTACCTGTTCTTTGACTTCATGCTTCCAGTCTGTTCATTTTGGATTTTGGCTCAAGATTTTTACACCTTTGGGTTTTATTTAATAATTAAACCTTTGAACAGTTCAGTATTAAAGATCTGTAGCAGCAAAATGCAACATTCACATTACCTACAATGTATACATAAGAGTAAAACACCAACAGTGGGCAATTTTTAGATAATAAGTACTTTTGCTTTTGTAAGTTAGACTCTCTGGGAACTATATCCTCATCTGTATAATGATGAAAGGTATAAAGTATTTATTTTCCATCAGAATGACCACATATGGAGATGTATGTCCAGAATACACAAAACAAAACGGCAATATCTAAAAAGTACATACAAATTAATTTACGGTATTTTCCACTAGGTAAAAATAAACCAGGACAAATAAAAAGTACTTATGAAATCCTGCTGCTACACAGTAGTGATTCTAAGAGGGCGCCTTAAGCTAAGCGCTGACATAATCACTTGAGAATAGCAAAAACTCCAAGAAGAAATTAAAGGCAGCTAATATATTTTAAGATTTCCAAGCACCCCAGTGCCAGAAACTCCAACTGTAATAACAGTTCATGGGGAATAATCGGTAGCTCTGCAACCAGAATTATACTTTAAAAAGAGACCAAAGGGGTCACTAAAAATCTGTACATGGATTTTTAACTCCCAAATGACTAAGCTTTAGCTCATATATTTCACAATGCCCTCCAGCAATATTGCACCGTGCCCAATTTTAAGACATACCAGAAAGAATCCCCCCTCCCTCTCCATCCCACTCACACTGAAACAAAGAAAAGCAAAGGAAAGAAAGCATTAAAAACAAAGGCGCTTGGCACTAAACCAGGGGAAAACCGTCAGGAAAAGTTTGTTTTTGTGCGCACATTTGTGAAGGCATGCATGTGATCTGCCCCAATATCCAAATCTCTTCAAACACAGCAAAATGCAGCTCAGTGAAACACAGCAACCAAACACTTAACCAAGGATAAAGAAACAAGCAGAAACAAAACAACGCCCCCATTCTCATTAAAGTCCCCAGAATCACCAAACATCACGACACAGAGAACCCACATGAGCCCGGAAACCTCAAGAAGCCGCAATGAGCAGCAAAGACCAAAAGGCAGTGGACGCCTGTATGCTGAGCCAGAAACATGCAGGAGGGTCTCCACCTGTGCCCGGGGCTCCTGGTCCCACCCAGGCAGCGCGGGCACCCAGAGAGAGTAGCCCACAGCACCGAACAAGGGACAGTGAACAGATGCAAAGCAGGCACCAGCCTGCACAACACAACTTTAACTTTGATCATTTTACTATAAACCAGATTAAAGTTATCAAGACTTACTTATTGCACAACTGATACATTTTCTGTGAATGCTCAGAGTTTAAGAGAAGACATATTTCCATCTGTCTTTGTGTTCTTTGCTTTCTGTTTTTGCCACCTTATTTTATCACTAACACAGCGAAGTGGGCTGTCTGCAGAGAGGAATACTAATGGAAGTAATCTGTATCTTGCTGCTAAGCAGCAGGTCCCGGCTGTTTCCTGGATGCCTGATTTGTCCCTTGCAGCTTCATGTCATTATTCTAGATGATGGTAAAATGTCTGGCTGTTGCTCTCATATGTTTTCTGTGAAATTCACTGTTTTATACACAAAAAGAAAAAACTACAGAAGCTGGCTTTGTTTAATATAGCTTTGAAGGAAACTGGTGGAACCAGACTTTTTTCCCCTCCTTTTTCTGAATGAACATATTCACTGTAAAATTGTTCATTAAAAAGCTGGACATAAAATAATATATATGGTTGTAAAATGTATTTATCACAAATGTTATTTCTTTTCATTCTCCTTTAATAATGTGGCTCTAATCCTCCCTGCTTTCTTCGTACTCTCTTTATTCTCCAACTCCCACCGCTCCTCTGTCATCTCCACAATCCTCTTCATTCATCTCATCGCTCCAAGTAAAACATCCCCGCTTATTGTCTTACAATAGACACACACACATTCATGAAAAGGGTCTGTCTGAATACACACTCACGTTTGACTAATACCCACAAATTGAGATTTGATTGCTTACACACAGCCTCCTTGTGTGGACAAAAAATTGGGTTGTGTAGTCATGATGCTGATTGTGCTTGCATAGAGAGTTAATCATATCACATGTCTGTACTGATGTTTTATTCCTCAACTCATCCCTTGCTTTTTATCTGTATGACACATGTGACCGACGCATCTCCTCGTCACTCACCTTTTGCAGCTCTGTGACACGGCAAAGTAGCACGTCCTTCGTTTCCGGATGCGTTCACACTACCTCTGCTTTGTCATCGCGCGCTCTCGATGAGCACTTTAATTTCAAGGAATTATAATCCCGTTGTCTCTAAACTGCAGTGACAGCCTCGTCATATTTAACCGTGAATCCTTGAAGGAGCAGAGGGGACAGAGGCAGGGAGCCAGAGTGCTTCCTGCCGCAGCTTAGAGATATAATTTAGAAATGTTGGTTGAAATAATGCGCCGCATGATTCACGCGGATGCCATCCACGCATAAATAATTCATTCCTCCAGTATTAACCCTAACCCCATTAACTTTCTACCTTCAGCACGGCGTCCTCTCGTCTCTCCTCACTCCTAAACTCGTCCTTTCTTTTACTACCGCTACTTTTGAGAGCATAGGTTTGTTTTGCAAAGTGAGACATTATCAAACATTTCACGTACTGTATATATAGGTATGGCAAGATGTCATCAGCATTTAAAGGAAGAAGAAACCTGGGAAACTCTTGGTATGAGGGATGTAAGGTGGTAGTTAGTCACACTTTGTAGGTGCAGTATTTTTGTTTTCACTGATGAAGGCTGTTTCCACCTTCACTTATGTTAGTCAAACACACTTGGAAGTAACCTGTAGTTTTAAATTTATGAGTGTTATCAGTGATATTAAAATACAAAACACAACAGAAGTAGAAAAAATGCTGCAAAAGCTTGAAATTTTTTAATTTAATTTATTTTTAAAGTTCACAAAATTTGTTGTTACAGTAAATAACTAATAGCAAACACGTATCTACAGTATCATATGAATCACGCGAGTAAAACAGACATTTAGGGCTGCAGTTATCAATAATTTTAGTAATCGAGTATTCTGTTGATTATGTCATCAGTTGCAATATTTCATTTATGCGCCATATTAAATTCATACTTTTTGAAGAAAACATTTTCTTAAATGCAAAAATAATCATAAATACATTAATGTCACATCAAAAAAAAGGCATACAAAGAGCTCAAACTAAGGCATAAAATTAAATAGCCTTTACTCTGTGGATGAGGTCATTTTGGTGTGTGTTCACATATTTTTGTGCATGTGTGTGTTCGTGCTAGTGAAAGAGTGAGTGTGTGTGTCTTTAAAGAAGCATGTCAGCGTTCTCTGAACTGAGGTTTGTCCTGTGCTCTGATGCAACGTTTCCTGCTGCAGAAAACAGACGTTCTAACGTTCTAAATAATGCAGCGTCCTGCCTAACAGCACTGGGTCAGCGGCTCAGAGTTTTACTTTACTGAAAATATTAATGCAATTTAATTAATTACATTATTTATTTATATTTATATGAATCTTTTCATTAATCTTTTGTGCTTTTTCAGCGTTTTTCTATTTACTGGTGTTTGTTTAGTTGCAGTGCATTTGACCTCTCAGGGCCACCGTACTGTTTAGACTTTATTATTTCAAAACACAGGTATGGTGCATGCTATCATTATTCATGTAAACCTAATATGTTCCGGTACGTACACCCATGAAATAAACAGTATGTTGCTCAGTTTACAGAAACGTAGAAGGATTCAAGAATATTTGCCCACATTAATATTGGTAGCTTTTTTTTCATATGTTTTTAATGTGTTACGCACGTTCATGTTAGATTAGCACAGGTAAGTTTTATCACAGTGTTGCTTTACACATTACTGAAATAGAGAGCTGTTACTGTAAGTACTCCTGTTGATCTCTGCCAAGGGTGACTTTCTACAGCAACATCATGCAAGTCACACATACTCATGGTGTCATATTGTACTTCACTGCCAAATGTGATGGAAAGACAATATATTATCCCAATGAAGGACCCCACTTAAAGTGTTATAAAAAAAAAAAATAAATAAAATGTAGGTTTCATTTGAAAATACATGCTTTAAACCGTTAAATAGATCTAACAGTCAAAAATGGCTAGAGATGTAAAACTAAAGTTAACTTTACTTGTGTAATGTGCATACAAAAAAATTAAGGAGCTGGTACAAAGAATGTGTTTTGACATGTACAGAGCACTCGTTTGAAAGAGTAAACTCACATTTCTAAGTTCACCAAACAGGAAAATGTTGTCGGTGAAAGAGCAAAAATAAACTTAGCTCAAAAAGTGTTTGGTTGATCATTTCTTTGTTGTAACAATGCTTCTTCAGAAAACCTGTTTATTCCCCCTTAAATGGAACCACATTTGTAAAGAAAATGCATTTGTGGGTTGAGCAGCAGAGTTGAGTGTGTGAGTTACGCTGACAATCAGGTTTGTTATCATTGGAGGCAATTTCAGTGCCAAAAGATATCGAGATGAGATTCTGCAACCATCTCATACCTCCACAGTCCGGGACCATGTCATGGTTGTGGGCTGGTGGCCCAGTGTGTTAAGTTCCTTTTTGTGTGGTTCTGTTTTGTTGTATTGTTCGGGTTGTGTTTGCGTTTTGCGTGTTCTGTCTATTTAGTTATTTGTATGTTATTCAGGTTTCCCTTTGTTTATTTTCCTGTGTCTGTTTAGTTCCCGTGTCTTGGCCCTTCTGTGTTTAGTTTCCCTGCCTGTTGTTTCCTTGTGTGATGTTTAGATTCCCTCTGTCAGGTTTTCTTGCGTTAGGTCTGTCTGTGTGTGTGTTATGATTGGTCACTTCCTGTTTAATTTGATATTCCTGTGTTCCTTGTGTTTTGTGTTTAGTTTTGCTTCCCCTTGTCTCATCTGTGTAATTGTGGTCAGCTGTCATCCCACCTGTTGTCACTCTCCTCATCAGCCCTTGTGTATTTATTGTCTGCTTTTGTTTTTGTCCTTTGTCGGGTCCTAGTCATTGTAATGTTTAGGTTGATGTTCCCGCTGCGTGTTCTGAGTTTCAAGTTTCAAGTCTTACGTTTTCGTGTAGCTGGCCCCTGACCAGCCTTGCCCCTCTAAATCTGAACAATAAAAGTTTAGTACAAATACAGTTCTCGCCTTGTGTCCTGCTCTGAGGTCCTCTCTGCCTTGCCTGCTGCAGCGACCGTGACAGATGACAGTTCTCGCCCCCACAGAGCGGGGTTTGTATTGTGTCTTTTGTCCTGTCTCTCTCCCCTCACCCCCAACCAGCCGTGGCAGATGACTGCCCCTCCCTGAGTCTGGTTCTACCAGAGTTTCTTCCTCTTAAAAGGGAGTTTTTCCTTCCCACTGTCACCAAATGTTTGCTCATAGGGGGTAATTTGATTGATAGGGTTTTCTCCGAAGAATGGGATCCCATCCCACAGCAGTGTGTGACCAAGCTGGTGACATGAAGAGGAGGTGCCAGGCTGTTGTGGCTGTGTATGGTTCTCGCACATGCTGCTGCTGAGGCCCCTGATCGTTAAATGAATAAACTGTTAAATTGCTAATAGGTCTTTGTTTCCTCAGACTTCAGTCATTCAATCCAATAAATGACACCAAACAAGAATCAATAGCAGAATGAGCTGTTTGTCATTGACAGAGAAGATTTGGCAAGTTTTTTTCATGGGTACAACCCACAAATGCATTTTCCTTATAAATGTGGCACCATTTAAGGGGAAATAAACAGGCTTTACAACAGTATAAGATTTACTGGCAAGAAGCGTTGTTACAACAAAGAAATAATCGACCAAACACAAATTTCCTTACTTTACTTTAAATCAACTAGGTTGAAGCGTAAATAATTTCATAATTCAACTAATTTAACTTAATTTACAAATGGACATACTTTATAAACCTTTTAATTTAAAAAATTACTTAACTTGTGGACAGCTTGTAAAACCTCTTACTTGAGGCATATCAGTTTAGTCAACTAAGAGTTTCTCTTAGGAGGATTATGGGGGCTGGACAGTAGGGGCAGGAGTGACAGTACTACATGAGACTTCAAGGTAAGCGATGACGGGTTGGGAATGTTGAGTGTGAAGTTTGAAAAGCTTCATGTGATACATTCACAGATACACAGATTACCAACTGTATTAAATACAAAGCCCTTGTGGGGTTGTGGTGCTATTAAATGCTTCTAAAAAGCCTGCCACCCACTCCTCCACATCTTTGCCCCAGGTAAAGTGTTCAAAAGGCCTGTTATCTCATATTTTGAAGGGTACACGGGCTCAAATGCTCTGCAGAGTAGCAGTCCCTGTGGAAACAGCCACTATGCTGCCTTTTAATTGTGCCCAAAATGCTTGTCCAGAGTGTGATAGTACCCATAAGATCTCTGATTTGAAGCCACTGATTTACCCCCCCGTGTGCGCTTTGATTCCATGCTTATATTAGTGTTTAGAGGGTTGCCATGGAAAACCCAGTAGGGCTGTGTTTCTCTAATGAAAGAAATCACTTGGCTGGGCATGCACTTCACAGCACTGCAGCGCTGGCCGGGCCCCTGCATGCTGTTAACTCTTTCAGCTTGGCTGGACCCTCTTGGAACCGTATCAAAGCACGAGACTTGACTGAAACATGATCGTTTTCTTCATCTCTCATATTTCTTTTCGACTCTGTTAGCAGTTCTTTCATTTTCTCCTGCTCTGTCTCCTCTTGCAGTAGTGCTTCAGACATAGTCACTGTGGGGTATAAATGGTGAATTATATTAAGTGTGGAAAGAGTAAGAGTAAGGCTCATGGGTCTGCAGAACGCAATCTGTGTTAATGTAGGTCTCACTACTGTCACAGTCTGCATGCATATTGTCAGGATGATTTAAGATGAAGGATATTTCTGCCACAGGTAGTTACTCAGGGCTCAGTTTTAGTGCGTGGTATAGTCTTTGAGTGGAGTAGGCTCTCATACAGATGAGCCTCACAGTTGCAGCCCATTAAGGGATCATCAGTCTGGAGAGCCACCGCTGTTCAAACTTGCTGGGAGCGAATTGAACAAAGTCATCTGACCAGACTCTCTGCTTCAAGCCTGATGCTCATCTCAAAAACAGCAATAAAACTGTGAGCACCCAGCAACGATGGCTGCTATTTTTGCTCGCAGAATCTGCCGCACTCTACTGAGGTTACAGCTCTGTGGCACTAAAACCAGAGAGCCCACACTTAATTAAAGAGATGATAATTAAAGTGTGTAACTAGCTATTTTCGCACTGTGGGTTCTGAGATCATAAAAAATTTTGGGAACTCTGAGCTGCAGTCCCGTCACAGCCAAATGATGTACAGGGCTATGTAATGTTCGAAGTCGAAGATTGTCACCCTACAGTAAACAGTCTATTGCGTTTATGAGCTGTTCAGTTGTGATTTACTATATGATCATTTCCATGCCTACCTCTGCCATACACCCATAAGCCACAACATTAAAACCACTGAGAGTTTAAGTGAAATCATTGATCATCATGTTGCAGTGCAGTGTTATGATGGGAAACCTTGGCGCCTGGCATTCTGTGGATATTATTTAACATTGTGGTTGGCACCGTCTGATGGTGGCTGCATGCCCTTGCAGGACAACGTGCCCCATCACACCAAAAAACCACTTAGGAACAGCTTGAGGAACGCACAAAAAGAAACAACAAGGTACTGACCTACTCTCCAACCAAAGAGATCACAACGCAGTCACACATCAATGGCATGCTTGAACTTGAGCCATGCACACACAGTGGGGCCTGCATGGATTAAGTGAGTGTTGTTTCAGTAGTGTGGGAGAGCATAAAACCAATAATCGGTGCACTAAGAGATGGTATTTGGAGTCTGTTCTTTAAAAAAATGACCGATTTTACACCAAACATATTTGACAATTAGCACAGCAGAATATGAAGATGTGTCTGTAGATGGTCTGGTCAATCTATGTTCCTACCCTTTTCTATGGCCATGAACTGTGGGTAATGAAAGAATAACATCACAGACAAAAGCAGCAGACATGAGGTTCTTCTGAAAGGTGTCAGCCTTAGAGATAAGGTGAGGAACTCAGTTATTCTGGAGGGGCTCAGACTAGAGCTGTTACTCCTCTAAACTGAAAGAAGCCCACTGAGATGGTTGTGGATGCCTCCAAATGGGTTTTCTATAATCCAAAGGTTGGATGGATGGATGGATGGATGGATGGATGGATGGATGGATGGATGGATGGATGGATGGATGGATGGATGGATGGATGGATGGATGATTTTTAAACATGGATACTATGTGTTTTGTCTGTGCCCAGATTCTTGTTGGAGAGCTGTGTGCCTTCTTCACCAAGGTAGAGGGAACCCAGGAGAAGACCATTGTGACTGCAGACTGCTGCTACTTCAACCCCTTACTAAGGCGCATAATACGCTTCCTGGGTGAGCATGCTGTTGTCTCGTCCACAGCCCCTTTACACTTTACAGGCCTTTGAAGTGGCACATTTGTATCTTTATAGCTGGTTACACATATAAACTCTGTACAATGTCAGGTCACAATCACCCCTCATTTTCTCCAAAAAGGGGTGGAGCCTCAGTGCAGTGTGCAGGTGGCAGGACTCACAACAAACACTTGCAGTGAATTCTCTTTACCTGTTCTGTTCTATCATGGACTTATTTAGACATTACATAGACTTTGTGTTAGTGAGTAGTGTTGGGGTGGTGGCTCAAAAACAATGCTTTATGTTAATTTGTCACACTACTTGTTGCATTACTTTTGCATTTCTCCATAAATACATGCAATCTTTCTTTTAGTGTTTACATGTGAACACAAAGCCGACAACAAAAAAACAAAGTTGAAAACCAGTTCAAAGAGACTTCAAAGCGATCACCAGAGTGATCCTACTGTAGAAACACGCACAGGCAGAAATGCAGGCTACAGTGGTGCAAGCCTGACTGCTCATCACGGCCTTTGTTACCTGCTGAATTTCAGGCTCTGGCTGCTGGGCTCGGGTCTGCACACACTCAGCTTCATCATCACTCTGGGTTCTTGGCTAGCTTTGTGTTAGTATGCTGTCTGTGCAGATGCTTGCAAAGAGCTGAAGTTGTGTTAGTTGTGTAATGCAATTTTTTTCTGTCCTTGAGGCGCTCTTGTCCTTTTGTGCAATAGAAATAAACTTAATGTCCACATCTCCATTCCTGAAAAGCTGTAGGCAATTCCATCATTTTCCTCATCCTGCACATGAAGCAAAGTCAGAGCAAAAAGCATGTTTGTTTAGTGTTTTTTTTTTCTTTCTATCCGCCCGGTGTGCAGATAACTAACTACAACCTTTGTATAGTAATGCAAGTAACAATTGAACAAGTAATTATTGAATTTAATACAGTGACATGTTACATTACTGTGTTACTGAAAAATGTAATGTGATTTCAGCAACCTGTTATTTTGAAACCCAGCACTGCTCGTGAGGTGTCAGGATAAAAGTCTGTTTAATGTTCAGTATGACTGATTCAGACATTTGGGCTCTCACTTACAGCTCCCCCGGTCTGTAAAGCTCAACCCTGCAGTGCATGGTGTCACCTTACGTATGTGTAATTTAACAATGAAGAATTTAAAAAGACAACAAGAAGTATCATCAAACATCATGAGAGAAACTGCTGAATTGTAAAAACCTGAGCTGCTACACCTCAGAGTTTGCGAGCCACAGCTGGTAGATGAAGCTGTTAATTGGATGATCAAATGTGGCATAATGTTTGAGGTAGATTACTCAGGATCCTGGCAGGAAGGCTCTCATGAATATTAAGCAGCTTACAAATCTGCGTTTTGAGCTGAATCAGCTGAGGTGGAGGCTTCTGTTGCAATTTCACACCTCAGCTGATAATAATGTGTTGGGGCGCTTTTAAATAGAAGCATTTTATAACTTTGCCAAGTGGTATCCACCTCTATCAAAATCTAATGTGTTTGTCTTTTTTTCTTTTTATACATGAAAGTTATATTATATAAAAATAAAATATACACTTTCTTATGAACTTTTCCATAATTTTCCCCTCTTCATCCTCCTCTTCTACCCAGGTGTTTATGCATTTGGTCTATTCACCACGACCATTTTCGCCAATGCCGGCCAGGTGGTAACAGGAAACCAGACGCCTCACTTCCTGTCAGCCTGCCGACCAAACTACACAGCATTAGGCTGCCAGTCCACCATGCAGTACATCACGGAGCGCCGGGCCTGCACTGGCAACCCGATGATTGTCATGTCTGCGCGTAAATCCTTCCCATCTAAGGATGCAGCACTCAGCGTCTACTCGGCAGTGTACACAGTGGTAGGTTGGAGAAAGCTGGTGATACTGCTACTGTTATGGTTTAAGACTGTATTCTAGCAATTGAAATCTCCCTGCTGATTTTTTAAGGTTCACATTTATTCTGTTAGTTCAGGCCAAGGTCAGAAAACCTTCCTGTTTTTAGTGAATACCACTAAAAAAATTTACCTGTTTTTAGTGAATACCACTAAAAACAGGTAAATTCTAATAGATCACAGATTAGAGTGGCATCAGCGAAGACTATCATACATTAGCTTTTTGATACCTTAAGCAATACAGTCATTTGAAAAGGACTCTATGCAGTCCTGTGAAAAGCACCCCATGATTTAATAGCTTGTAGAACCACTTTTAGCAGTAATAATTTGAAGTAACTGTTTACTGCATCTTCTTTATAATGTTGCTTCGATTTGTTGAGGTTTGTGGGAATTTGTTCATGCACAGCTCTCTTAAGTTCCCGCCACTTTTCAATCAGGACTTTGACCGGGCTATTGCAGGACCTTGATTCTTTTCTTTTCAGCCATTCTGCTGTAGATTTGCTGCTGTGCTCGAGATCACTGTCCTGTTGCATGACCCAATTTGGGCCAAGCTTTAGATGTCAGACAGATGGCATCACATTTGACTTCATGGTTCACGGTCAGCTCAATGACTGCAAGATGTCCAGATCCTTTGGCTGCAACACAACCCCAAATTGCCACCCCCTCTACCAGTGTGCTTGACGGTTGTTATGAGGTGTTTAAGCTGATATGCTGTGTTTAGCTGTCACCAAACATGGCGCCGTGGATTATGGCCAAACATCTCCACTTAAGTCTTCTCTATCCAAAGTATATTATTCTAAAAGTCTTGTTGTTCAATTCAACTTTGCAAAGATGCTGTGCTTCCATGCTTTTTTGAGAGCGAAGAGGCTTTCCCCTGGCAAACCTTCCAAACAAGCCATACCTTCTCGTTTTTCTTCTAATTGTACTGTCATGAACTTTAACATTTAAAATGCTAACTGAAGCCTGTAGAGTCTGAGATGTAGCTCTTGGGTTTTTAGCAATTTCTCAGAGCATTGCACAGTCTGACCTGAGTCTGCCTTTGCTGTGATATCCACTCCTGGAAGATTGTGGCATTGTGTTAATGCACAACTGAATGCTCCAGACCAGCAAACTACCAAAACCTCTGCTTCTATAGAGGTGGTCACAGTTGCTCACACACACATCACCAGGACTGGTATCTGCTCCTTTGTGCAAGGAGGAACAGGATTAGCACTGCCAGAGCTGCAAAATGACCTCCAGCAGCCACTGGTGTGAATGTCTCTGACCAAACAATCAGAAAAAGACTTCATGAGGGTGGCCTGAGGGTCCAGTGTCCTCTAGTGGGCCCTGTGCTCATTGCCTGGCACCGTGGAGCCCAATTGATATTTGCCAGAGAATACCTGAATTGGTTGTTCCATCACTGGTGCCCTTTGTTTTTCACGGATGAGAGCAGGTTCACCCTGAGCACATGTGACAGATGTGAAAGGGTCTGAAGAAGCCGTGGAGAATGTTATGTTGCCTGTAACATCATTCAGCATGACCGAGTCAGTGATGGTCTGGGGAGGCACATGGATGGATGCACTGACCTCTAGGTTAGGCAGTGGCACCCTGACTACCATTAGGTGTTAGGATAAAATCCTTGGACCCATTGACAGCCCCTACACTGGTGCAGTGGGTCCTGGGTTTTTCCTGGTGGACAACAATGCCCGGCCTCATGTGGCAAGAGTATGCAGGCAGTTCCTGGAGGGTGAAGGAATTGATACCCACACTCACCTGACCTAAATCCAATAGAACACCTCTGGGACATTATGTTTTGGCCCATATGACACTGCCAGGTTGCACATCAAACTGTCCAGGAGCTCAGTGATGCTCTGGTCCAGATCTAGGAGGAGATACCATCCATCTTCTCATTGGTAGCCTGATTTTGTCAGGCTGGATCCAGGTCCAGGATCATGTGACCCTGTGTTTTTGAGTTTTTGCACTTTCTGGTTTTGTTATTTAAATATTCTATTTGAGTCCTTGTCTGTTTAATGTTTATATTTACTTCATATAGTCTTGGGTGCATTTAGTTTTGTTCCAAGTGCTTAAGTTAGTTCCTTCCTCAGTGTTCCTCCCTCCTGTGTCAAGTCTCCTGTATTAAGTTCATTCATGCATCTGTGTTTTTCCAAGTTTAGTTATAACTTTTTTTTTGCTTTATTTTGAGAGTTTGTGTTTTTCCTTTAGTTTTGTTTCCTGTCTTGTCTGTGATTCAGTTCAGCTGTGTGTCATTTCCCCAGCTGTTGCTACTTCCACTAATCACCCTCCTGTGTATATATGTGTATATGTATATCTCAGTCTTCCCTTGTTCTTTGTCAGAGCATCTATTCACTGACCCCCAGTGTTTCCCAGTTCCAGTGTTTCCTGGCCCCAGTGTGTTTTCTAAGTTAGGGTTATTAAGTCCCAGTTTCTTATTTTGAACCATATGCTCCTATTTTGTACTCCTGCCCTCAGCCCTCGATAAAAGACTCGCTTTTAGCTCAACCTGTCTGCTGCTACATGTCTGCATTTGGGTCCTCATCTCCAGAACACACCATCCCAAGGTGCAGGCATACATGCAAACATGTGGGGGCCATACAAACTACAGAGTGCCATTTTGAATTGCTGCAATGAAATTTTAGCAAAATGGACTAGCCTTTTGCATCATTTATTTTATCTTTGATTTTTGATTTATGTAGGCTGGTAAATTTTGATTTCCATCAAATGATCTGGCAGCTTTCCTAACACATTACCTAGTCCATATCAGTATATATATCCAGCATGATTTTTAAGATAAGATAAGATAAGATAAAACTTTAATGATCCCACGACAGGGAAATTTGTGCATTTGCGAATTTGTTTTTCCGTGTTGAGATCTGATATGTTTTCAAAGTGTTCCTTTAACAAGCATAACATTATGACCACCTGCCTAATATTGTGTTGGTGTGCTGTGGTATCTGCACCAAGATGTCAGCAACAGATCCTTTAAGTCCTGTAAGCTGTGAGGTGGGGCCTCCATGGATTCCCATGGAGGCCCCACCTGACTTGTTTGTCCAGCGCATCCCACAGATACTCGATTGGATTGAGATCTGGGAATTTGGAGGCCAAGTCAACACCTCAAACTCATTGTTGTCCTCCTCAAACCATTCCTGAACCATTTTTGCTTTGTGGCAGGAAGCATTATCCTGCTGAAAGAAGCCACAGCCATCAGGGAATACTGTTTCCATTAAAGAGTGTACATGGTCTGCAACAATGGTTAGGTAGGTCGTACGTGTCAAAGTAACATCCACATGGATGGCAGGACCCAAGGTTTCCCTGCAGAACACTGCCCAAATCATCACACTGCCTCTGCTGGCTTGTCTTCTTCCCATAGTGCATCCTGGTGCCAGGTGTTCCCCAGGTAAGCCACACACGCACCCATCCACATGATGTAAAAGAAAATGTGATTCATCAGACCAGACCGCCTTCTTCCATTGCTCTGTGGTCACGTGATGCTCACGTGCCCACTGTTGGCATCACGTGCACGTGAACCTATGACCCTGTCGCTGGTTCACCACTGTTCCTTGCTTGGACCACTTTTGATAGATACTGACCACTACAGACCGGGAACACCCCCACAAGAGCTACAGTTTTGGAGATGTTCTGACCTGTCGTCTAGCCATCACAATTTGGCCCTCGTCAAACTTGCTCAAATCCCCAATTTTTTCTGCTTCTAACATCAACTTTGAGTACAAAAATGTTCACTTGCTTCCTGACATATCCCACGCACTAAGAGGGGCCATGATGAAGAGATAATCAGTGTTATTCACTTCACCAGTCAGTGGTCATTATGTTATGCTTGGTCTGTGTATATCCAGAATCTACAAGTTTTTTGGTAGCCTAACAGAAGATATCTGGTTTCTGTTTGTAGTCCACTTGAACCCTCACTTCTGCTGACCAGTCACTTTTAAACAGGCTGTGGATGTATGCAAGTAAACAGAGCGTACAGAGAAAGCATTTGCAGACTTTCTGTCTACAGTCCAAGAGTTATCGCCTTGTGATTTAAATTTGTATTACGTTTTTCTTAACAGTGTATTGCCATTTATAAACAATAAATACCACACTGAACAAGAAATGATGCTGACACTTGTCCATATGTCTAAGTCATTAGACAGAAGTGAGAGGATTTTTGTTGTTTTGTTGTTTCCTGAGCAAAAATTTAAAAAATTATTTCTCCCTTTGTTAAAACAGTTTACAGGCTTTAAAGATGGCCTAATATACTTAACCTTAGCTTTTGGCTCATAATGATTACTTACAAAAACACTGACCTAAATTAAAAAAAAACTTTAATATTTACTTTAATATGAGCACCCACTAGTGTTGCTGTATATAGTGACAGCAAAAAGGACAAGCTGGTCCACTTTTAGCCAGCCACTCAGAAAGAAAATCTGATGCTCTGTTGTGCACCTTATTGCCTGGCTTCAAATAGTAAAGTATCTTTTGTGCTTGCATGCTCTTTGTGGCTTTCTGTCTTTGTTGTACCCTACTGTGCGCTCCCTCCCGTATGCCTTTCTGCAGATGTACGTGACACTGGTGTTCAAAACCAAAGGCACGCGGCTCACCAAGCCCACGATCAGCCTCACGCTGCTTTGTCTCGCAATGCTAGTCGGTGTGGTGAGAGTGGCTGAGTACCGCAACCACTGGGGTGATGTCCTGGCGGGATTCTTCACTGGGGGAGCCATTGCTGTGTTTTTGGTGAGGAGTGTGTGACAGGGAGAGGAAGTTAACAGGTCTTGGTCTTGTCAAGTTAAAAGACATTGTGGAACCTTCACTTATGAAAAGATTTAAATTTGTATATATTTGAGCCTATATGTATACTTCTGACCCTGTGTGGATTAGAGAAAATCCAAATTAAATTCAAACTTGTGCACCCTTTTAAAGACCTTAAAGATGTATGCTGTACAATCATTGCACCCTGGGAAAAGAACAGTTCAAAGAAATCACTAAAAGCCCCAAATTACCATGACAATCATGCCCATGATGAGTGCATGTAAACCTTTTGCCACAACTGTAGAGGAGGAAAATGCATATCGTTACCAAGCTTTACAAACTCTTAGATACTTGATGCTTTTTTTCAAAGCCCCTGCACACCATTTTGCCACACAGAAAAATCCAATACTGCAGTTATAGCCACTAAGCTGTTACTGAACAATCTGATTAGGGGCAGAGTTCAGCAAATGGTCACTTCCTCTCATATGTTTCTTTCTGCTTCCAATGAACTCTTTCTGTTAATGTCTGTCGTCAGGTGACTTGTGTGATTAACAACTTCCAGCAGCTGCAGCCTGGTATTCCTCCACCGCGGCCCCAACGCCCTGAGTCAATGCTGGGCATGCCAATGGTGACATTGCCCTCTGTGGAGAGTCCACTCGAAAAGTTAAGTGGCCATCAGGTAAGGGGCGGGGGTGGGTGTGAGGCACAACTGTGCACACAGAAGGGCTGAGATACGCACCCCTTGTCTCTTAACTGAATCTGTTACCCTCCTTTTGTCCCCCCCCCTCAAAAAAAGAGCAAATCCAAACATGCATGCTTCAAGCCCACCTGCACGCCCAGTCCTAACAAAACACCCAAGTGAATCCTTCAAATCTCGGTGCACGCGAGGCTTGTTGTAGCCTGATAAGAACGCAGGTGAGATTCATTCTAGTGGTGTGAAATGAGCCACGGTTATATTTCAGCCAGAGGATGGAACAAATTCTGGTGTGAATGTTTGCTTTGGAAAGAGGCGCTGCTTACTCCTGAACCACGCAGTGTTACAAATTTTCGAGTTATCAGGTTTTTTAAAGAGCCACTTGTGTCTTTGAGGTGAGTCAGCAGTTTGGCTGACACACTCCCAAGTGTTATTTACAATTTAGATATAATGCAGAGCCGCTGGCTGAAGGCAAACTATGTAGTCAGCAGAGGCTAAAAGAAAATAGTCTTAGCTATGGAAGCGATCCCCTCAAGTAATATCTTCTCTCCAAAAGAACTGCATTTTCTAAAGTGGTTTTCTCAGGGGTGAAGTATTTAGAAAAATATCTTGCGTCCTCTGTGGTCTCTCACCGTCGCTAACGCTCACCTGACTGCCTTCTTTTCCTCTGTCTCCCACCTTGCCTCTCTCCTTTCAATCTGCTCCCTTGTCCCTCACTCTCCTTCAGCATCTTACACTCTCCTCCTCCTCCCCACCTTACAACACCTACGTCCAACCATTCTAACCAGCTTTAAATATTTTTTGGCCAGCGTTGCCACCCTTCCCCCCCACCACTATCTCTGTCATCTGTTGCCTTATTTCTGTTTTTTGCTCTGTTGTACATCTGTTCTGTCCTCTCTCCCGCCCCTCATCCCTGTGCATTGCTCTTGATTATTCTTTTCTTCACTTTTCTCTCTCTTCCTCCGCCTCCTCTCTGCCCCGTCCTCTCTCTTTCTCACTCCTCTCTTTCCCCTGCAGACTCCGCGGGGATCTCCGTTCACCGAGATCACATGACCATCAGCCCTATCGGTTCCCCGCCACCCCCGATGTCCTCATACCGTCTCGCTCCATTTCCAGCGAAGTCTAGACCAGTCGGAGCAGCACGCGCCGCAGTGCGCCGCCCATCCGGCTGGGCGGTACGCAACGTTGCACCGCTCTTACTCCACGCAGGTCTAGACCCGCCTCCCAATACCTGATGTACAGCACACACATTTCCTGTTGCCCTCTCAAACCCTGGGGAACCGATAGGCAAACTCTTCAAAGACTTTCTCTTTGCTGGACACCCAGTAAAGTAAAACTCTGAACAATCAGTACAGAGTCAGGTACATCTCTTAATTTTTTTTTTTTTGCTTTTTTTTATTTTGAAAAATGTAATTAATTTTGTTTTTGTATGAACTCATTCACATGAACTGAATTCATCTGCAGTGGTTTAATCTGTTATGAGAAAAAAAAAATCAAACTGTGACCACTGAGAATGTCCACTGCTTCTTTTTCTCCAACTGTACGAATGAGCTTACACCTGTTTGAGGAAAGGATGCGAAAGGTGACGGTGAACTCCGGGGACACCGCTTTGATGTGCGCTGTCGAAAGGTTGCTGCCATGTTGGACCAAAGAAACCCGCTGAAGGAAATGTGTGCTGCTGAGATTTACCCATACAAAACATCCTTTTAGCAAGCCATATGCACACACAAACAAACACACTCACCCTCTTCTTATCTCATCCCATGCACACATACACACATACACACACACAAGCAACCGCACACACACTACAGTCGAGTAGCAGTGCCCTAGTCAGCTCCGCATGAGGTTTCCCTGGATCAAAGGATCCATTTCTTATCCTTCAGCAGAAGCACCAGACAAAAGCAAACAGGATGAAGGTACAGACATCTTCACTTGGCAATCAACTTTGTGTTTTCCCTCTCTCTCAGATGGTTGCAATTTTGCCAAAACCTAATGTGAAACAGAAACACATTGGATGAGACAAATCCAAGCTCCCGACTGCAGGTGGCACAACAGTGAGCCAAATAAAGTGCATCACATTCAGGAGCAAATATTTGTTTTGGATTTTTTTTTTCTCTCTTTTTTGGGTATTCTTTTGCGAAAAGGAGCCTTCATACAAAACACTGTCTGTGATGCCGACTGACTTTTTAAAAAAAATGTTTCTTTGATTCACCATCGCTCATCCTGAAGTGGGGGTCTCCTTTGCTATGGACTGGCTGCATCGTGTAATTACTGTGATTTATTTCTGAGATTTTATCAAGAGATTGATTTACCGGCGTGTGTATATATGGTGTGGTTGCCATAAGCGCTCCATGTGGCGTGACAGTTTTGCTGATTTTGATTTGCACACTCCCTCACAATCCACAGTTTTTGCTGTTATTTTCTTTTATTTTTGCATTCGCCTTTTTTTTCTTCCTTCCTCTACAAACACATATTTTATTTACAGCCTCTGTTTGGCTCTCTTCTCTGTGGCGTCCGCATCTAGGCTATTATGCCATCACTGTGCTGTGAAATGTTTCCCTCTGCTGGACGACACACACACAAACACACACACACACACACACACACACACACACACACACACACACACACACACACACACACACACACACACACACACACACACACACACACACACACACACACACAGAATAAAGACCTCATTTTACAGAGCACATGTAAGTAAATTCTAACATATTTGAAAGCACACACATGTACAAGCACACTTATACCCCCTACTTGTTACTGTACTCTCCTTGCCCTTGACCACTTTCTAACACTGAAACTGTAAGATATTGTACATAACTCTTTTTTTGTATTGAGAGTGTGATTTTTACACAAGCATCACCAACACTCTGCAAAGAGAATGGAGTAAAATCTTGTATTTGTTACGATGATGGAGAACTCGTGTGAACATGCTGAACCACTCTGAACCATCAGCTGGAAAGTACTCAGATGACTCACTTTTTGTTTCAAATGACTGTGTCTGCCCACTGGACTCAATAAGGCTGGATTGAAAAAGTCATTTTACTCTCAGTTCAGACACTGTGTGATCAAGTTTTACGAGGCCCTTTCACTTTCCTTTTCTCATGTTGTGGTCAAATCTACCAACACACAAATAAATTGCTAGGATAAGGCAAGTCCATCCATCCGTCCATCCAGTTTCTAAACTTCTTGTCTGTAACAGAGTTGGGGGGGCCGGAGCCTAGCCCAGCTGTCATAGGGTGAGAGGTGGGGTACATCCTGGACAGGTCAATAGTCTCTGGCAGGGCCACAAAATTAAAGCATGGATTTTTAAACAGCCTAAGAGGTGTTTTTTTTTCCTTCTTCTTCTTCTCACTATAGGGCATCATATACTGTGAGCATATCACATTGTAGTTAGCACTAGTGCGTTAGCTAACAGCTTTCACATTGAACTTAACAGATCGGGAGCTTTAATTTGATGAATGGTGTCAAATTAATCACGAATGGGAATATTTGCTATTTCAACTATTATCTGGCTTTTCAGCTGTTCTACTGTGCTCTACTGTGATCACCAGCCAGCTGTTGACTTTGACTGTCTGCTCTTACTGTCTACTCATGGTTCTGGCTGGACAGGTTTTTGCAGTTATTAGAAAGTAGCTACTGAAAGTACTGAAGTACTACTGAAAGTAGCTTCCTGCTCCAGCTGGGGGGGGGCTGATGAGTTTTAATCATCTAGCATAAAGTCAGGCTCATTCATGATACCAGCAGATCAGCAGAGCTTCATGCCATTCCACATTAGCTTATGGCTCAGCTGATCCTATTTATGCTTCCAGTTAACACATTTCATATAGGGTGTGTTATTTGAGTTGCTTTAGCCTGCCTACAGTTAATGCACTTCTGCAAGCTGCTTGCAACCCAACACCATCTTGAATCTGACTTAATCGTTGTCCTGTCTGTTGTCTGACAGAGCAGGGAGGTCCCAGAACAGAGCGATTACTGCAGATGAAAGTAACATCAATGGAAACAACAATCTTGATTTGACTGTAGTGATGTTCACTGAAATCATGTTAAAGCCTCAGGTTGTAAAATTAGAACAATAACCCAAAACATTCTTGAAAGGCTACATAGTACTGAGAGGAAGTAGAGCTGAGTGGTAATTTTCTGGTCGTGTATTGCTGTTGGTTCTCCTTTCCCATTTGTGCAGCGTAATTTGGATCATTTGTTAAATCTGCAGCATTGTTCTGTAACTCTAAAGAACAAAAATGGGCCTAGTTTCTGCTGATAGACCTGTCTTGTCAATATGTACCTCTCTGCCAAAGCATCAGCCACAAAACATTATTAAGTGATAATATGTCAGTGTTTATGGCTTATTTCTCTCAAACCATGTGACAACAAATAAAATCCTCCATCAGCATCCTCATTTTTATTTTTTGTTAAGTTTCCTTATGTAAGCTTCCCTCACACTCCATGTGGCTGTCTTAGTTAACATGTTGAAAATGACAACAGAAAGGAAATAAATTATCTTCTTTCTTTCTTTCTTTTTAATTTGTGCCCACTTTTTGAGCTCAAAATCTAGCACCCAATTGGTTTCTAGTTGTCATTACAGCTTCCACTTAACCAAGAGCATGTGGCATTTTGACCCTTATATATTTCCCTGGTGGATGCTAAGCTTTGTTATCATCAGCATCTTGTACTTGTGAGAGGTTTGGAGAAAAAAAAAATCAAAACTGACATTTTGGTGGCTCAGAGAGCCAGGGCTACTTATACCACATACTGTACCTGCAACTTTGTGAAGCTGAGTCAGACATGTGACCTTTGCTGCATGATGGCCCTTTGTTCCATGTTTTTCCTCATTTCTTTCCAGTCTTCAATGTCCCAGTGAAGCAGAAATGCCTTAAGATAACCCTGATGACAAAATGTAATGAAAGTCTTTTCTAAGCAGTGACTGGCTGGAATTCTGTTCGCAAGTGCAAGTTTGTCATTTGTCCAAAATCTCTGTAAATCCTCTGTGATCACAAATGCACAAATAAGATACAAGCAAACACAAAAAGGTAAACACACCCGCCACGAAGACACAAGATTCCCCTCTGGTTCAACTGTCATCGCCACGGCTTTACTTTCCTGTAAAGTCTTTGGTAACACATGTTTAAAATCAAACAACAACTGACGTGTGAATAAAAAGCACCAGTCTCCTTCAGATCTGCTACTCAGAGGCAGGACCACATTTCCTTTGATCCTGTTGCAGCAAACCTTCTGTTTTGTAAAGATTTGTGTGATGAGAACAATAAATGGGTATTGAAATAAAAGCTGTCTGTGTCAGTCTGCGCTGCTTGTTTTTGCTGTTGTACTCTCAGAGCAGTTGGCTGTGATTTTGTGTGTCAGTGTTTCTGTGAGCTGCTGTATTCATCTTGTGTGTGAACAGAATGCTTTGGGGGCCTTAAGGAAGGGAAACGGGGAGAAAAGGCTGGGGTGTGCCGAATGACGTAAAAAGCTGGGCTGAAAATCGGTGACAACAGGTCATCAGTCCGGTCCTTTAATCTGACCATTTTCAGAGGAATTTTTATTGTTTATTGTTTGTTTGTTTTTTTTTAAGCCACTTAACGCTGAACTATGAATCATTCAAGCATAGAAAAATGTAACTCAGGGGATGAATTTTAAATTGTGTCTTTAGGCACTTTGTTACTAGCAGCCTGTCACAAAAGCACATCATTTGTTCCCATTTCTTTAGTTGAATCCATGACAGGCATAAAAATTGTATTTTTGCACAAACAAATTGATTTCCAAAGAGCTATTAGCTTAAAACTTGGCATATCTCAGCGTGGTGTGCAGTGTGTCCATAAAAAAAAATCTGTGGAAAGTGGACAAATGGAGGACAAGAGAAGTGTCAGGCCTAAAAACCTGTCTGCAGCAGATGAACAGTATCTGAAAGTCATGTCATTAAGAAACAGGAGAAAAATCAAACAGTGACCTGATACAGAACTGAAAAGTGCATCTGGACCTTCAGCTGATCCATCTACTGTTCACTGAAGCCTCATCAGAAATGGTGAAAGGGCAGCAGGGAGAAAGGGCCGAGCTGTGCTAAACCACACAAGAACCGACCTGAAAATCAGTATCAGCAGGTCTTCTGGAGCGATGAATGCAAATGTGAACATTTTCATTGAAATTGTCATCTATACATACAGAGGAGCTCAGGAGAGAGATACAACCGTGAGTGTCTGCAGCCATCTGTAAAACACGGCAGTGGCTCTGTCATGGTTTCAGCCAGTGGTGTTGGACATCTTGTTAAAATCGATGGAATTCTGGATAGTTTCTCTGTCTTGATTGCAGTGATCGTAGCCCTTTCAGAAATCTGTCTGTCCTCATCTTGGTATTTACCTTTCCTATCTGAATTATGGAGCCAAAGTTAACAAAGGTTAAAAAAAGGAATGTTCAAAGGGATAAATTGATTTTTAAAAATTGTGTCAACTATGAGGAGCAGCACGGTGGTGCGGTGGTTAGCACTGCTGCCTCACAGCAGGAAGGTCCTGGGTTTGAATCCACCATCTGGCCTGGTCCTTCCTGTGTGGAGTTTGCATGTTCTCCCCGTGTCTTGCATGGTCTCTCTCCAGGTACTCTGGCTTCCTCCCACAGTCCCCACATAGTGGGGTTTGGTTATTGGGTTGTGGTGATTCTAAATTGCCCAAAAGGTGTGACTGTGACCTGTCCAGGGCGTACCCTGCCTCTCGCCCTGTGACAGCAGGGATAGGCTCCATCCCACCCGCAACCCTAAAAAGGATAAGTGGAAGAGAATGGATGGATGGATGTTAATGAGGTTTACTTACTAGATTATTATTCCCATTCCCTTCCACACATGGTCTGCATCTCCAGATGGATTTTGTTCTGACGTTCTTCTAAAAAGGAAAAGTGCCGCTACAACCAGAAAGAAAAAAGTTCCACATCCAACATCCTTCTTGACAGAAAGTAATTTACTGTATGTTGACTGTCAGGATCATCTGCAGAGAAACGTAACTGATCTATCATGAAGAATAATGTTACTGGATTGTTGTCTGTAGTTTTTATGCCTCAAAGGGTTTCTTGATAAATTCAAGAGGTTTTTCTGATGATGAAATGATAGATACTGTAGGAAGAAAAACAATGTGTGTTTGTAAGTATCTTTAGATTCTTCAGACTTCAGTTTTTTTTTTTTAAGTTTTTTTAATAAATTGAGAGAATTTTGAAAGGAAATTTTCTGAAATTTCTCTCTTTTTTTTAAAATATAAAATCTTTTTTTACCTAAAGTAACTTTTAACTAACTGCATCCAATCAGTCTGAGACGGGGTACTCTGTTTCTCTCTAAAATGTCTGTTACATTGTAAGATAAAGTAACAGTAAAGTAACACAAAGTCAACCTGAAAATTTTTGCTGTAGTTAGTTACTCTCCACCTTCATCTGTTCCATCATTCAAAGGAGCAGATTTGTGCTTATGCTTTATTATACTTTATTATGTGAACTCCACTGGAGCAGCTTTGCATGAGTCACAGTTCAAAATAACTCTTATCTCATGCCCTGATGCAGTCACACACTTCATCCACTATCTGCTGTTGGAGCTCATCTTCTCCATTAAGGCCACCTTCCCTTCAGTCTAGCTTTCTTCTGATTGGGCACCCCTCGTCACAGGGAGGAGGAGAAGCACATTAAGGCTGTCCACACTCTCACTGGGGTTACTTGCACATACATTAACCTCATTATTTGAAACCTTGTCCATTTTTATTATGAACACCCAGCACCATAACAGCACATGTATATATGACACGTAATAATGGAAAACATGTTTCTGGCATACATTAGCAATTTATCATCACATTAACAGAAGTAAAGTTGGCCACAAGGTGAAAATTGAGGCTGAAAAATACAGGCTTTTCTTCTTTTTTCTTCTTTTTTTTTTTTACGCATCAAGCTCCAAAAACTCTTCACACTCTTCCACTTGATAATGACATCATCAGGGGACATGCTGTTCCAACTGTTCTCACAGGCTGCGCCGCATGACTGCTGAACTGTCACGGTGAGTCTGCAAAGTTTTCTTTTAGGAGCTCACAACACTTAAAATATTAGAAAATAAAATGATATCATATATACAAATTCTCATTTAACATAAAGACACAATCGGTTTTAGTTGACGGGGCCTGCTCTATGACATGGCAGGCTCAGTACTGCCATCATGTGGGGGTAATGTTTTCCTTCCCACCGCATGCTTGAGACAGAGCTCAGTGTGGATGCTGATCAGTCGTGGAGGAACATGAAGGGAAGTTTTAAAAATTCAGCCCGTTGATTTTAGAGATCAGAGTTCTGTTTAAAGATAGTTTACCCAATTAGCTTTGGCATAATGTATGAATGAAAAGAAAGATGAAATTATGACGTGTGTGTCAGTTGTGCAGGGGAGGACAACATGAAAGAAAACCACATGGAGTTAAAAAATAATAAATAAAAAACAAAAGACGCCCATTCTCATTTTCTTTCTGCTCAATGTGAGGAACACCTGGTCACTCTCAAGAGATTATGCATTTGCAGGTTAAATCCACAAGATGGCATTGTACATCACACACATGTAAATGTTTGGGGAGGCAGTGCAGAAAGACAGCTCTAACAAAGCATTCATCTTCCAGACGTGGAGAGATATCTCAAGCTGTGTCGTGAAATGAAAGGAACAATCAAAGTTTCTAATGAGAAGATCTGCACCTGTGTACGCTAATGAGTTATAATGGCATCCATTTTCTTAATGTCACAGATAATGGTGAGAATTACTTATACATAAGTGTCTGCACGCCTGCCACTCTGCATGTGTGATCTGCAGAGCGAGTGCCTTTTTGACTGATTTTGGGAATTCGCGCCCATAAAACACGGAACACTATCCATGGAAAGCTGATCAAAGGAACCTTACAGTACAGCTGACACTAATTGCAGCCAGCTCAATTCTCCAGACTTTACAGAGATGCACCTGCAATTCCTTAAAAAAAAAAAAAAAAAAAAAAAAACAACCTCTGCCTGACTGAATGTAAACGACTACCAAAAATCCCAGTCAGAGAGGTTCAAAGGATGATGCTGTTTCCTTGGTGAAATCCCACCTGCAGCATCTTTCTACCTCTTTTCTTTTTTTTTTTCTTTTTTTTTTATGCCCATACAGGCCTCATTAGTGTGGGCAGCACAACTCCCTCTGTTAGTTTGCTGGGAATTTTAATTCCACTGTCTTCTCTGCATTCCTATCACAGGGGTTTTCTTGTAATTTTAGGTAATTTTAGTTTCAACCAGAAAGCTCTTTTGGGTTTGAAGGTAAACGTGATCAGGGTGACCAAATGTTTTAATACCAACTTAATACCAGAGCTGAGTGGTTTGCATGCTGGGGATGGGAGGGGGGTGCGGAGAAATACGACTACAGGATATGCAGTAAGCTATTTCTTAGAGAGAAATCATGTTTTGCTTTTGTGTAAGTGGGGAAGAAATAGACCGGAGCTGTTATTGTCCTCATTATTGTTTCCAAGGGTGCGGTGATTTATGCAGTTTTATATTTTGATCTCGATAGATGCAATCAATAGCTTTCAATTCAAAGATAAAGCCTTCAAACTGAACAGATAAATACATTAGTTATGCAAATACAGTTATGCAAACATGCATGACATGGCACAGCAAAGCTGTGTTCATCAGAAGGTGAAAACACAACTGATGTCTTTCCCTATTCAGTAAAACTGGACAGTCAAGTTGCATATGGGCAAATGTGGACCATTTGCCCAGGAGATGATATCAAGTGAAGGTTAATCAATATTTATTGAGTAATTTAGAAAATTTAAGTGACCCATCACTAAACCTTAAATGATCTCTATTTTTAGCCTGTCAGGCTTTGGATTTATCCACACGTGTGAGCAGTGTGCACAAGGCTGAGAGATCTTTCAGGAGTCTTTCTCTTTCCAAACAAACAAAGAAAAAATAAGCACTTGGCATGGCATCATCTAAAATATGGCAGCAAAAAATTTGATATCTTCTTTATATATTTGCTGCTCTGTAAGCTACTTATTACCTTGCGAGCAATGACACAAAAACAGTCATTTTGTTAAACACGCCTTTTCACGTGCTCTTTAACACAAGCCAATCACATGACAGCAACCTAATGCGTTTAGGTGTGCAGGCATGGTCAAGATGACCTGCTGAACTTCAACGTGAGCATCAAAATGGGGGAAGAAAGATGATTTAAGTGACTTTGAATGTGGCATGATTGTTGGTGTCAGACTGGCTGGTCTGAGTGTTTCAGAAACTGCTGATCTGCTGGGATTTTCGCACACAATCATCTCTGGGGTTCACAGAGAACAGTGTGAAAAAAAAGAGAAAATATCCAGTGAGCTGCAGCTCTCTGGGCTAAATCGCCTTGTTGTAAAATACCGGGGGTTAGAAAAGAATGGCCAGACTGCTTCAAACTGGTAGGAAGGCAACAGTAACTCAAACAATCTCTTGTTACAACCAAGGTATGCAGAAGAGCATCTCACAACACACTGAACCTCAAAACAGATGGGCTGCAGCAGCAGAAGACCACACCAGGTGCCACTCCTGCCAGCTGAGAACAGGAAAACTGAGGCTCCAGTTCACACAGGATCACCAAAATTGGTTCAGGCTGCTGGTGGAACAGGACCTGACCTTATAATAGAGGATAACATTTCACTGGTGAGAGGTGGTGTTCCAATCCTGTGCTGTGTTAAATTTCACCCCATAAAGCCATTTGTATCAGTTGTATACAATCTGACAATGTCTTCAGCTCAGTGAGTGATTATCTGGCACTGCAGGAAGTAACAGGCCATGAATGCCAGATCTAAAATGGCTGCCTTCATGTAACGAGTTGCTACCTGTAGTCGTCATTTCAATAAAGTTACGGTATGAATAGTCTTTATACATGGAAACGGCTTCAAATCAGAACAGGCTTAAAGTTCTTTTTCGGATTGTTCCACTGACAATTCGTTGTATTTCATGATGAAAGAGAAGCTTTCTAATTCAAAATGTCCAATGCAGTAAACAATATTTGGTTTTTTTTTGTTTTTTTAATAAACTTTTTATTATGCAGGTTTATGCAGCATTTTAAGCAGGATTGCCCCCCCCCCCCAAAAAAAACTGTAAACAGAATAATTTTACAACTCAGTAAAGAAATTAATCTGTTATTTTCACAACAATTATTTCAGTCCTGTGCTTTTATTTAGTTATTTATTTGAATTCATTTTAAGTGTCGCCGTAGAACCTGATTTGAATTCTCAGTCTTGTAGTTTTTATTACAGCAGAGCGAGCAGGCAGGCAGGCAGGCAGAGAAAAGGCACCGCAGAAAATCTATAACGAGCAGACAATGGGGCATTCCCACTCGAATCTCAAATTCCAGCCCACTCTGTGTTGTCTTCTATCTGCTGGGATACGGGACCTGTTTCTAAAAGCAGGTGCTGTAGGTTCGGGGCATCAGTTTCCCCTGACAGTTGGAGGTGAGGCGCAGTCAGCTGAGCCGCTCCACTGAGGAAGTTGCACATGTCATCATCGTGGTTAAGTGGAGGAGAGGAGGAGAGACAAGCCAGATGAGTCATGATGGAACAGAGGGAGATGTGGAAGGGAGGGGGGGGGCGAGAGAGAGTGAGTGTGTGTGTGTGTGTGTGTGTGTGTGTGTGTGTGTGTGTGTGTGTGTGTGTGTGTGTGTGGTGTTGGTATTGAATTTCTATAGAATATAAGCCACAGAGCAGGTGTAGAGAAACTTATTAAGTTCCTGCTTCTCAATCCTCAGCCTCTTCTTTTTTTATTTATACATGAAAAATAATGCACAGAGGTGCACACACTCGTGCTCCACATGCACACACATGCACACGCACACACACACACACACGCACATGCACATGCACACACATTCGCACACACGTGCACAGATACCAGATGTCAGCTCAATATTAATTTAGTTAAATTATAATTGTTCAGGCAGAACTACAGGCTGACACAATGAAATTACACATAACTGTGAGGTATTGATTTTGTGTTATGTGCAGAGGGTGTGAAATAAATTGAAAGTATTACTACAGCATCGAGCAAAGTGTGCAGAGCCGACAAGAACATAATGTATACACTTAAATCCTCCCTCTAACATGACTAGCAATTACAGATACCCAGTGAAAAGCAGGAAGATTCAATCAAGCAAAGTTGAGACTCATATCCAGTGGTGGAGTGGGGTTAATTAGTATACTTGGCTTTAACCAACCATGCAGGATGTTGAGGGGTTGAAGGATTATGTTTGTTTAGATACACGGGCACAGTGTCCGCAGATAATGTCTTCATTAAGTATTGATGCTGCTGCACACAGCACACAGATAAACCCTGTATCTCCTCCAGCGTACATGCAGCATTTCCTCCACCTCGACACCCTTCTCCCCTTCTTATTCCATCTCCCTCTGTCTCTCCTGCTTTATCTGAACATCTTAGAAAATGTGCAAACCCCCGACACGCACGCTCACGCGCACCCCTCCATAAGCCCCCATGGTTTTTCACACCTGCACTCCTTGTCCTCTTTCCTCTTTGCTCTGTCCTCTCCCCCTCCGCTTTTCTCTTCCCTCATCTCCGTCCTCCTTCTCATTCTCTTTCTTTCTGTTTCTTCTACTTGAATGTAAGCACAAGGTACACACTAGCCCCCTCTACCACCACCGCCTTCCCCCTTCACCCCATCTTCAACCCTCCCCCTGCCAACACACACACAGCCCTTCACTCCTTGCATTATCTTTCCCGGAAATTGCATTTCCAGCACAGCCAGGGCCCCATTATGAAGAGGGAGCGACATGCTGTAACCTTTTTAAAAAGCCATTAGTGATGCACCTGCCCCTCCCCCTCACCCCCCCCCCCCACCCCCCCCAATCTCTCACTCACAACAGCCACCCCTCTAGACCCTACCAGCCCTTGCAATTCATAAGTACCCCCACTGACCCACCCACCCCTCCTTCTCCCCTTGTTTCACCCTCCCTGACCCCTCCCCACCCTTATGGCAGCTTGTAATGTTATTAGACCGTTTCTACAGCCATTACTCGGCCAGCTCCCCACTCCCCAGCAGAACATGGAGCAGATGCAGAGGGAGCAGCACAGGGCAATGGGAGCAGCGATAAGTGTGCAGAGGGTCAGGAGGGTTTGTTGAGAGCGGAAGGATAGATGGGTGGATGGATAGATGGATGGATGGAAGGGTGGGCGGATAAGAAAATATATCAAATGAATATATGCAGGAGAAAAGACAGGAATGTGAACGAGAGACGTGATGGGAGTTCAATCGATAAGGGCAAACAACAGACTGTCTCTCCATCCCTCGTGTCTGCTCCCTCTTTCAGCCCCCTTATCTAAATACAAATAGTAACTGTACAACCAGACCTGGGTATCACACTCCGCATGCACAAATGTAAACAGACACAGAATAATCTACACACAGCAGCAATAGCAGCAACTCAATACACAGTCAGCAGTGAGCCTGTTGGAGGGGCTCTATTGTTGTTTCACTGTCATGTAGTGTTGTAGTTGTGGACCACACTGGCTGCATTATCGTCCTATTAGAATGCAGAGACGAGCCAAGGGGGGCAGTAAAGTGGGAGAGTGGAGTGCTATGGAGCAGTGGAGAGACTGAGGGAGAGAGAGAGAGAGAGAGAGAGAGAGAGAGAGAGAGAGAGAGAGAGAGGGCTGAGACAAGCCAGGCACACAGACAGACACTAAATCCAATTGCATGGGCAGGTTCCAGGAAGCGGATAGTGAGAGATAGGGGAGGAAAAGGAGGAGGAGGAGATGAAGGAAAAACTCTTTTTCTCCCCTTCTTCTTCTGTGCAGCACACATCAGAGTCTGCAAGCTCTAATGCAGCAGCTGTAGCTTAACTGTACTGTACAAGCCTACACAATACAGCTTCGGCACAGCTCAGCCCACTGACTGACTGTCAATGTGATGGAGGTGCTGCACTGTGCCGAGGCTTCGGAGGGAAACCCAGAGGACACAAATCCATAAAACAAGCCGCTGTGTATTTCATGCTTCTGTCCACTTCATAAAATCCCACTGTCACACAGGAAGATGCTCATTAAAGTAATTATTGGCAGGATGACGACGTTACGCGGGCTATTCTGCGAGCTGACTGCAGTGAATGTTTACAATATCTCAGAAGTCTATATATTCACGCTGTTAATGTGATGCTAATGCTTGGCAACATATCGATCAGAAGTGCATGAGATGCTGAAGAAGGTTTAAATGATGGCCAGAGCTGGCAGTAAGGTTTGTAATCCTCCTACACACAAGTCCCCTGGGTCCACTGGATGGTTAAAGGGCTTGATACACTTCACCACTGTAAGTCAGAGATGGAAGCCTCCTTCATGCTCATGCTTACTTTCTTTCTTTTTCTATCTATCTATCTATCTATCTATCTATCTATCTATCTATCTATCTATCTATCTATCTATCTATCTATCTATCTATCTATCTATCTATCTATCTATCTATCTATCTATCTATCTATCTATCTATCTATCTATCTATCTATCTATCTATCTATCTATCTATCTATCTATCTATCTATCTATCTATCCTTTCTTTCAGAATCAGAATCATTTATACCCACAACACTTCCTGCCTGCTAATGTTCCCTCAGGAGTTGATGGAGACCAAAATCTGAGCTAAATGGATGCTGGATGTTCAGACAGCGCTGGCCACCACCTCCCCTTTCACCTTTTCATGTTAGATTTTTTTGTTTCATACTCAACCTGTTGTGACATGTGTACGGCCGAATGCAACACCACCGACTCCCTGGAGAGAATTTAATAACAAGTAGTAACAACACTGAGCCTCCAACATTAGGAGACTTTCAATACAACCTCAAGTGTGGGTTTAAAAAGATGGATGCAGCCTCCTGGTCTGAAACGTTAAGCCAGTATGGACATGCCTTAAATCTGCAGCCTGATTTCTTCATTTATGAGATGAGTAAACATCTATAATCATTAATTAAAGTCTCAGTTGCAAGTTTTACTCTTTTTTTTTAATACAGTATGATGTTCATGTTGTAAATTATGATCCCATTTAGAGTACGCTAGACATAAAGCGTGATGTGCTTTATGGCATCCCTACGTTGTGATTAACAAGTCATTTCCATATCAGGGTATAATGTCTCTGGCTTCTAGAGGGATGTCCGCACAGGAAGTCATTCGCTTGTTGCACATCACATTTTAGCTGACCGTTGGTTGCTGGATGCAGACATTCCAGGTTCTGGTTGCCTAGGAAACTGTCTAATGTATATAGCACAGTCTATGCTTACAAACAAGGACAAAACACATCTTGGGCGGCTCCCAGAGATAGCTGAAATTTTCTAGACACAGGTAGCCACCTGAATTGCTGCTGGAAGTTAGATAATGGAGCATATAAGTGGGCTACCTTTAGACAGAACAATCAAGTTGTCCAGGTTTCATGCTAAGAACGAGACAAGCGGTCTGCGGTGTCTCAGTCATTCCTTTTATACTTGAAGTCTGCCTGAACGGCACGTGTGTGGCTGCTGCATCGTCACTTAAAGTCTGCGGATGAATACACACGATCACAAAAAAAAATCCTCATGCTCAACATGTGTTGACAAAATTTCTTATCTATTTGATTGAGATCTGGTGACTGTGGAGGCCATTTGAGTGCAGTGAACTCACTGTCATTTTCAAGAATCCAGTTTGAGATGATCTCAGCTTTGGGACATGGTGCGTTATCCTGCTAGAAGCAGCCATCAGAAGGTGGGTCACTGTGGCCAGAAAGGGATGGACACAGTCAGGAGCAATATTGAGGTAGGCTGTGGGGTTTAAACAATGCTCAGTTGGTGCTGAAGGGCCCGAAATGTGCCGAGAACTGCTCAGCCTCTGTTTCCTGTTCTTAGCTGACAGGAGTGGCACCTGCTGTAGGCCATCTGCTTCAAGGTTCAGCATGTTGTGCATTCAGAGATGCTCTTCTGCATACCTCGGTTGTAACAAGTGGTTATTTGAGTTACTGTGCCTTCCTATCAGCTTGAAGCAGTCTGGCATTTCTACTCTGACCTCTGACATCATCAAGGCATATTTTCTCCTTTTCAGACCATTCTCTGTAAACCCTAGAGATGGTTGTGTGCGAAAATCCCAGCAGATCAGCAGTTTATGAAATACTCAGACCAACACATCTGGCACCAACAACCATCCCACCTTCAAAGTCACTTAAAACATCTTTCTTCCCCCATTCTGATGCTCAGTTTGAACTTCAGCATAGATAGATAGATAGATAGATAGATAGATAGATAGATAGATAGATAGATAGATAGATAGATAGATAGATAGATAGATAGATAGATAGATAGATAGATAGATAGATAGATAGATAGATAGATAGATAGATAGATAGATAGATAGATAGATAGATAGATAGATAGATAGATAGATAGATAGATAGATAGATAGATAGATAGATAGATAGATAGATAGATAGATCTGTACTGCTCTCTAACTACACATCCAGCAATACAATGGCATCCTCAGGGGTCTTTATTCTGCTCTTTTCTGTAAAACAAGAATGGATGGAGCCTGTGTAGTCAGTGGCCCTGAGGCTATGGAGTGAACTGCTTCAGGCTAGCTAAGTCACTTTCTATTTTCAAATATTTTCTTTAAAATGCACGATACAACTTGAATAAATTTTGTTTTTCTGCATGTCTATTACATTATTTTACTTCAATATATTATATCCATTCTATCTATCCATACGCTTGCCTTTTCCTCTTTTTCTTTTGCTCTTTCTCCACCTAACCCCATCAGCCCAGTCCTCTCTTCTCTTTCTTCCTTTCTCTCCAGACACTGACACCAAATCCCACAACAGACGCCTTGCTGATCGATACCATGACATCATCAGGCGTGGACATCATCAGTGGGCTGTGGGCGAGGTGCTGACCTGAGTGCACACACACGCACACATCCTCACACATACAGCAGGACCTGAGGGACTGAGCCATGCTGAGCTTCCTTACATCTCAACCCATATAGCCCCTCCCTGCTTTCCAACGCCACAGTGCTGCTGCTGCTGTAGTAAATCTGACTGATGACAGGCCCAGGACCTTTTTCACACACACGTAAACACATGGACACACAGCAAGCTAATAGACAATAAGGACATTCCCCTTGAGTGAGCTGTTGAGAGGAGGCAAGACTGACGAGTGTAAGCGCGGGCAAGACAAAGCACTTTGAGACTGCAGCTGTCACATGTACACTTTTTCACCCTATTAATCAGGGTAAATGAAAAACAAGCGTATCATAAACCCAGCTGTGGGCAGTCCAATAGCAAAACCCTTTCATCTCCAGCCCGACTGACTGAAAGAGTGATGGATTGATTGACAGGCCTGGTTATTGTAAGACTAGGCCTGGGCAATAAATGTACATGCATTTTTACATTGGGCCTACTCGTCTGAAGCTGTCACCAGCTTTACAAGCGGCTGATGGATTCCATTCTGAAGGTGGACAGCCAGGATCAAAGAGCAGAGGAGGAGTCAATATCCATAAAACTGAAAACACCTCCCAGTCTCCTTAAGACAGCTGCAAATGGGAAAATCGGTCAGTGTTTATAGGTGAGGGGTTTGGCAGTGCACGCCAGCCTTCAGACAGACAGACTGACACAGATAGACAAGGAAGGGGGAGGCCTGGACAGAGATAGCCAGCAACCACTTTTTTCCTTTTAGCAGATCGAAACATCTGTAAAATGTTATAAAGATCAGTTCATTTGTGAGGACTGTAGGTTGCCTCTGGCGTTCTGAGCTGTGTGGAAGCTTGGCTTGTCATCTATCTGAAGGATAAGGGCTTCAGCCTTAGAACAATCTAGCCTGACATCCAAGACTCCTATAACAACATTTAAAGTGGTACAGCTTTGAATGACACAGCGAATGACAGCGCAAAATATTTTGTACACACAAGGTGCCACTTAAATCTAAAAACCACTACTAAGAAGAAGAGGGCAACACTTCAGTGTTGACATGCAATTACACCTAAAATTCACCCAACTATCTGGAATCTATTGAAATAATTACAGGGTACAGACAGGTCTAAATCTGCTTTTATAAAAAACTATCTCATAAATACGAGGAAAAAAATAACAGTTGCTATTTATTATGACCTTAATGTAGCACATACTTTAATGGAGGAACAATGAAATCCATACACTAGCTTGCGCCTAACAAAGGTGCACATGTTCACTGAGAAATGCTGCACATCTGTGCCCAGCGTCTACGGACAAAACAAATGTACAGTGCATCCATATGCATGAATGCATGCATGCATAAGAGAAAGCCCAGTGTCAACTGCACAAACAATAAAACACATATGAGAAAACAGAGGAAACCAGCCCCACATGCACACATAAATATTACATGCGGGTGTGTATTCATAGCAAAGAAATCCCGCATTACAGTCCATTACATGTGCATTACAAAACAGTATATTTCAGTGTTTCTTTTAATCTTTATATTTGATGTAGTATGCAATTATTTTGCAGCTGCATTAACACAGAGAGAGAGACTTCTTTCATTCCTTTCCTTTCCAAGCTTCGTCTTATGTGTTGGTCCCCACTATATTACAAAAAATATATTTATTTTTAATAACCTTTTACGATGTAATTTTGCAAAGAAATATGATGCCACGTAAATCACGGCTTAAAAATCAGTTGCACCATAATTTATCTCTTTGCAATATACTTCCGCATTAATATGACTGTTAAGTAATCACAGCCTCGTTAGAGTACAGTAATTTAAAAATAGCTCGTAATTTATTTCCATGCCTTAAACAAAACGTCATAAAGTGTTTGCGGAAACTAGCGAGGAAGCGGGGAAGAAGAAATCTTATTTGACCAGCGATTCATTCATTTTCAAAGCTATTTTCAGTGAGCAAAATATAAAGTGTTCCACAGCTCATTTGAAATTATATTCAAATATGTTTCTGCCAACCAGGAAATGTATTCATTACATGTCTGTGCCTGGCCTATTTTTCAAACCACATTTTCACTTGTCTGAGTCGAGGTGCCACTTGGATGTAATGGACAATTCAGAAACTGTTCTGTGAAGATTGTTTTTTTTTTTTCTCCCCCCCTTTGGATTTGATTGGATAAGTCTCCTTTTGAATCACGCAATCATTGGTCATGTTTGTTGATATTGTTTGGCTGTGTCAGTACCCGACTGAGCAGACTGGACACCAACTGTCACTGTTTGCATTCAAAATATTTACCGACCACATGGTCATAAACCTCACACTTTGATCATAATGCGTTTGGGCAAAATTCAAGCTCAAATGAATCTTTCTTACAACTCCTAAAGGATATGCAAATTATACTATTTGAGTTTTTTTTTATGGCAGATACTAGAATCAAGAAACTTTCCTTCTGGGATTTAGCGGAGCGAGAGAGCTTTCTTCACAGTAATGTGATGTGATGTGACAGGCGAAGTGTCAGTTTACGTCTCATTTGAGTCTCTATTGACCCGCTGATTCAGTTGATTTGGAAACCCTGAGCGTGAACATGAATGTTTGTCTGTCGATATGTGTCTTAGCCATGTTATAAGCATATGTCCTGTTGAGGCAGACTAGTCACTCTCATCCTTTCCCACCAAACACCAGATGTCCGTGGAGGCTGTGTGTTCGGCCAGTCATCATCTTTATTTAGCCCAAAAAGAGTCATCGAAAATTGTTTAGTCCATTTGATTTGGTCCGAACTCAGCCCAAGATGGACATCTGTTTTGGACCACATATAGCATGGAAAAAAAACATTCAAAAGTTTTCATTTTAACAGCTATAACTTTAAACAAAAACCTTCATGTGACCTTAATCTGTTTGCTGATGAACTGTAAAGAGAATGCACTGCACAGGGTGCATCATGGGAGGGAACAATCATCAGACACTGTAACAGTCCAGGAACCCACATACAAAGAAGCTCATCGTGTGAGACGCAATAAGGGAATTTAATTTATATGTGAATATACATGAATGGCATAAAGCTGAGAGTTGGCTGGAAGTCTTTGTGCATGGATTGGACTTTGACCCTTCCTACAATCAGTTTGTCAGATTAAATGTAATTGTAGCCTCTGAAAACATGTGTCAGCACAGAGTGCCAGTATAGCACTGGGCTGAGCAGTGGCCTGGATTGGAGTCCACCCTGGGCCATTTCCTGCATGTCATTTCCCCATTTGCCATATATTAATCTTATTAGTCTTACATTAAGCTGGACTCTGTTTCTGCCTTGCTCTTATCTAGGCTGAGGCAAAGTATAGTGTAATTTTACACAAATCAGTATAGGATTTCTTTTCTTTTCGTTTTTTTTGTACACCCCGAATATTTATTGGAGATAATTTATCTGAATTTCAGGAGCAGGTCCACACCTCACACGCTCCCCTTCTGTTCATACTTCCACAAATGTCTTTCTGCCCTACATGCTTAGTTGTTCTCCTTTCCGTGACCTATACTTTCTCCTTCTTTCTTAGTTCTCACCTCCTTCTGTCGGTACCAGGGCAGATCCGCCTGACCCCAGCAGCCGACACCAATCCCCACTGAGGCCTTCCCCAAACTGCAGACTGAGGGCCAGATTTTTGCTCCTTCCATCCTCCGTTCTCGTCCAGGAAACATAGTGTGATCATATTTGATTGGACTGCTACTGAACAGATACTTTGGTGACACAAATAGAGTTATATCAACCCTTCACACAATTCCACTCAAATTATTTTAGCCCTGTTACATGTTTACAGCTGTTTGTGTGATATATTTGTTATATAATAAATAATTAAAGTGCTTGGGCTAAAAGTGATCTATATGCAGCCATAGATCTTCCATCTGTATGAAAGCTATGACACAGCCATAATGTCAAAGTGAGGTCTGGTGCTCAGCTGGTTGAAATATGAAAAGTAAAAGTCTTTTTAAGGTTGCGCAGAAAGACGTTCCTTTATGTCTGAATTTGCTTAGAAAGAGACGGATGAAAAGAAGCTTTTTCATCCATCACTTTTAAACCAGATTTCACAACTGCACTAAAGTGAGCATGAACCATCAGGTGACTGCTAACTGAAGCTCTGCCCTGAAATGCATTTGTGACAGCGTGAACTGTGCAGAGACCTTTAGAGCCTTCCTCCTAACTAGGAAGATTTTCCTTCTTCCAAAACCAAAATAATACAACAAGAAACGTGTCAGGAAGGAATTAATCATTGCATTTGTGCTATTATAAGCTGCAGCTGATATAATCAGCATGTCCTGACAACTAGCTGTCTCCTTAACCTAGTACCAAACCATTTCTTCCAAAGGCAGCGAGCAATTTATACTGCTTTTTTTGTTTGGTTTCTGCTCACAGCTGGCACACCCTGTGTGTATTTTCCTTCCATACGGAGTGATGCTTTTCAGAGGGTAGGCTCAGTGTCTCTGTCCTGTTTTTTTTTTTATTGAATTTGGGGGAAGTTTACCCTGGAGCAACCCCGCTCTAACTTGTTTTCCCGGATGTTACATTTGCCAAATGCAGTGATTAGTCCTCATCGTGAAAGTCTTCTGTCTTCTAACAGTAAAAGTCAAACATTCTGTTTGATAACGCAGCAACAGTGAAGTACACAGTAAATCTACAACACAAGGACAATGCTGTTTATTTAAGTACTCCTATGTGTTCTAAATGGGTTATTCACTAGTGCAGCTATCATATAGATAACCATTAAATACGTATTTATGAACCTCGAAAGGGTTCTTGTTTTAAAGCTAATATCAATTTACCAGTTATGCACAGCTCACATAAGCTGCTAGTGGAAGTTCTCATTTCATTCAGGAAAACTGACTGCTGCTGTCGGAAAACTGTTAATGGTTTTGATATTAAATCTGACACCTTTATCGCTGTATTTCCAGTGCAAGAACGGAAAGCACGTCAAGCAAGGCAACAGTAACTAATAAGGGCAGGGACCTAGAAAAGAGTCAGCTGAGGCGGGCGTTGTGTTGGTATGTGGGATGTGTTGTGTTCAGAGCCTCTGGTCAGAGTGACTGTATCTCTCAATGTAGCACGATGCCATTTCAGCCTGTCACCCACAGCCTGCTGCAGGACCAGATGAGACCAGGCAGCGGAAGCGAGGGGAAAGCAGCGGGGTTTATCACACCTCTCCACTAGCCCGGCTCCATGGGCTCCCATGTGTCCTTACATGTACAGTAGCATGGAATGCACGTGCCTTTCACTTAATCTCCCTTGTCACTTGAGCCCCGGGGCACACTTTGAGGACAAGAAGATTTCTATTCTCAATCCAGCTCCTGTATGGGGGCTCCTTTTCATTCCCATTCCTCCCACCTGCCATCCCATATTTTTGTTGTCCAGAAAGAAAGGTACAGGGGTGCGACTGATCACATGTTTGCCACTCTTACTCAGATATTGCACTTTCATAGCGTGTCGTGCCACAGAGGGAAGTGGGCCTATTGCGCAGGGGTGCTCCTCCCTGCATGAATGTGTGCATTTGGAGTGACTTGAGCTTGACTTTGAGTCCCTGTGACCCACCGCCCCACCACAACCACAACCACAACCACCGCCTCCTCCTTCTCCTTCTCCTCACACGCCCTCCCCTTCCATAGCGGGTGGCGCCACTGGCAGAGGGGCAGAGAGAGGGCTTTGATTCCTAGCCAGTAGGCTCAGTGCATATTCAAACTAGGGCCTTTTGTTTGTGTTGCTGCGAGGCCCAAGTCAGACTTGCATGCAGAGAATACAAATCAGACCTTTGACAGGAGCAGTTAACCTGCCGCTAAATATAGCTGCCCTGGGTCTGAAAGAGATGGAGGGAGCAGAAGGAGAGGGAGAGAGATGGAGAGAGTGCATAGGGCAGGAGCAATGTAGACAGTGAGTAAAGAAAGAGAAGAGGTTGAAGTCAATATAGAACATATAGAGAAAGGAAAGCCTTTCTTTCTCTTATTATCACACTTTCCCATCCTTTAGTTTTACTGCACTAAAGAGAGCATGGTGGAAAAGTATAACCAGGCATGTCTGCTGAGCAATGCATTGACGTATGCAAAGCCAGTGTGATGTGTGCGTTAAAAGAGAGAATAAATAAAAAACACAGAGAGACAGAGAGTGGGGAACATGGTGGGGAGAGTGGCAAATGAAAGATAGGGAGAGTCTGTTTAATAAAGCAGCAATCTTGAGGGAGTGAGGGTGAGGGAGAGAAGGAGAGGGAATGAGAAATGTGCTCATACCACAGGGATCTGAGCAGACTGCAAAAGAGGGGGAGAGACAGAGGAAAGACAGAGAGAAGAAATTAGAGAGCCAAAGAGACTGAAAACAGGCAGGAAACAGGACAGGCACAGGACTTACAACTCAGCTGTCCTGTCTGAGCTATTCACACAGCCTCTGATTGCTTCAGATCCCAGAAAACTACCACCTCACCAACCAAGGGCCATCTCGGCTCAATAAAGAAGGGACTAAAAACCTGAAATGGGCTTCATGTTTAAGAGAGCTGTGCAAACCCTCAAAACTTTGATCACATACAGTATGCATGGGACAAAGAATCAAACGACTGAGTGATTGACAGGCAGCATGCAGCAATATTATGTAATGCTTCAGCCGCAGAGTGATAGATGGTCAGATATGACATGCGTGTGTTTGTGTGTGCTCTTTCCGCCAGGCCCCTTCTGAGAAATAAAGCAAATCTGCCTTCAGTGTCAGCCCAGTAAAACCCTGCATCCTGATACTATTTGACAAATAATAAAACCGTGATGATGGTGGCGCAGTCCACAATGTGCCCACCTCGTCAGCTTATACTGAGCTATTATGCAATGATGGAGCAACACCACTTCCACACCCTCCACCAGACTACTACTACTACTACTACTGCTGCTGCTGCTACTGCTGCTGCTGCTGCTGCTGCTGGAGTATATACTACCTCTACTTCCACTGCTACCCGGGGAGTTGAGCTGTGTAATCCCCCGGCGGATAAGGCAAGGTTTGGGGAGATTTGGGAAGCAGAGATCCTGCTGAAGCTGCCAGTCTTCTTGCTGTGGAAATTCAACGGCTGGAAATCCCATGGGATTGGATTAGGATGGATATAGAGCCAGTCACTGAGAAGTTGCTGTCAGGGAGCTGCGATGCTCACAGTAGGCCACAGTACACACACACACACACACACACACACACCACACACACACACACATATATATATATATATATATATTATATATATATATGTATATATATATAGTGCTTTTGAATGGGCAGGCAGTGAGACTTCCTTTGCTTGTGCAGCAGGCAGTAATGCACTTACATCTATCCATCAGCTCCTGTTATATGCTGCTGAGGAAATAGACAATTTTAAAGGAACAGGAGGACAAAAACAAAAAGCAAAAAGACAAAAAAAAGATGAGTTCTGATTTTGGACACAATAATGATGTTTTTTTTTTGTTTTGTTTTTTTAAGACAGGAAGGCGGGGTGCGGAATTTATAACAGAAAATGTCCATCATTCCGGCCAGAATTTAAATGCGGGACCATCTGTAATTTTGAAAAGTTAATTAGCCTAACGCGCAACGCGGTCATGTTCAGGGCAAACGGCTCCAAAGTGGAGCTCTCCAGGCAGCCTGCCACTTCCTAATGAGTGTCTCCCGGTGTGCAGGTTTATCATTTGAACACTTTGGTGAAGGTTACATTTGAATAATTTCCAAGCCTTAGTTAGAGACTATTGTTTAATGTGCTTGTTATAGCCTAATGGAATTAAGACACTGAGACAAAGGAGAAAACTGATGCTGCACAAGTCCAGCGAGCAAAGAATGCAGCCAAGTTAACATATTCTGCATTCAGATTTACAGGCAATTTGGAGCAGTTTGAATTATTATTATTATTATATTATTATTAGCATCATAATCAGACCTACACCAAATATTCCCCCCAGTGTCTAAGCTGTCATTATATGCTGATCAGTGTGCATCACCATGACCGTGATGTGTGCGTGCATGTGTGTGTCCGTGTGTATGTGTGTGTGTGTGTGGCTGAATCTGTTCCTTCTCTGTGAATCCTGAATCGTTGAGTCGCCTCCGCCGCGCCCCTTGACCACGCTTAATTTCGCAACAATGGGAGAACAGGAGAGAGAGAGAGCGAGAGAGAGAGGAGGAGAGAGAGAGAGAGAGAGAGAGAGAGAGACAGAGAGAGAGAAAGAGAGAGAGAGAAAGAGAGAGAGAGATGAGGGCAGAAGCAGAGCCAGAGATTCCAGGATCTAAAGGGAGGATAAAGGGTGGAGAGTGTCTGCCTCTCGGATCTTTTTTTCTCTCCTCTTTTACCTTCATTTTTTTCTAACAAGGGTGAGGCTTTTTCTGATGGGAAGGCGAAAGAGAGAGTTAGAAAGGGGGCGTTTCCCCTCCTCTCTTCAGTGTGATTTCCAGATATTGCCAAAACACTGTCGTCGACTTGAGTGCATGAGGGGAATTGACAGACTTCCAACAATGGGGTGAGTATGGAATAAATCCTCCAGAGATGCTGCCGCCGCCGCTGCCGCTGCTGCTGCCATTCTTCTTATAATCCGTTTGACTTAAATGCTGTGTAATAGAATTAATGCAGAACCGTTAAGTCACGCAGAAATGTGTGGCCAATATGGCTACACTATGAAAAGCTGTCAGTTTCGTCAGGTGGGTTTATTCAAATGATTGACCATCGTATAGAACAGACTCTCCATTAAAAAAAAAAAATGGGTGGAGAAAGAAAAAGCGCTCTGTGTAGTATAATCGCATCACAAAGCCAACACTAGTACCATGAAAGACCATTTCCCCTTTTTATTCCCTTCATTCATTCATACATTCCTCGCGCACTATTTTCCAACTTGCTCTCGTGCTTTTTCTTTTTTTCCCCCGCTTTTTTTTTTTATTCCTTCTCGTAAGACTTCAGTAAGATAAAAGAGTTGGACGTGACTTCGCTTGTTGCCTATAATTTGCAATGACTTCGCTTCGTGTTCAAAGTGAACAGCCTGCACTATAATGCAGATGTGAATAACTTTAATTTTCTTTACCAATAAAGCTTAGAATATTTTTTTAATGTGGAACCAAGGCAAGATGTGGCATTTTCCCTACACGTTATCACACTTTTATCATTATGTTTTTTTTATTATTATTATTATTAGTAAATGAGAAACTCAACACCATCAGAGTTGTGTGTTCATGAATTTAAGCATCATTTGATGTTGCAACACCAGGCTGATTTATTTGTGGATCTACTTCAGGCTCTCGGGCCTTCTTCATTTGACATTCTCTTTTATGTTTTGCAGCAATCCAGCATAAGTTTTCTGTCAGTATCTATGTGGGCTAAACACTGCACTTTAACTCCACATTTGTAAGACAGGAGCTGCTCTCACACAAGGGTTTGCATAATGTGATGTCCTCTTCAAATGATTGGTCTCAGCTCACTTCAGTGACATATTCATGCTTTCTCCTCAACACGTCGATGTCTCTCTTTTGTGGGTTGTGCAGTGCAATAATCAGTGAATGGTTATGTCACATTCTGCCTATAACTTGTAATCAATTGAATTTTCAACTTTTGGCTTTTTGCAGCTTTTGGTTTGTGTGAGCATGTGGCAGCATGACGTGCACCTGTTCATGCGTGCATCTGTATGACATGTGTGTGTGTGTGTGTGTGTGTGTGTGTGTGTGTGTGTGTGTGTGTGTGTGTGTGTGTGTGTGTGTGTGTGTGTGTGTGTGTGTGTGTGTGTGTGTCTCCCTGCCTCCCTCTCTGTGTGCATGTGCTCAGCCCCTCAGGCACGTTGGCAAGCATGAACTCCCTGAACTCAATCCTTGTCCATTAAATTCCTATTGATCAAGCAGCAGAGAGAGACATAAAGTTCCATCTCCTCGGTTTTCATGTGGGCTCGGCTTGGAGCTAGCTGTCTGTCTTTTAGGCTCGCTGGCCCCCCTATGAAGACGAGAAGGCGGGTGGGGGGTGGGGTGGAGAAGGCAAAGAAGAGGAGGAGGAGGAAATACAAAAAGATTGGTTGAAGCCTTGGGAATCCATTAAGGGAGATGGATGAAGAGAGGAAATAGGAATGAGCTAATAGTTGATTACTAAATTGTTGTTAGTGCTTGGACAAAGATCCAGTGCGTGTGTGTGTCCACGTGATTGTACATGCATGCGCGTTTGATTGTGAGCACTTCTTTTTGTGCACACACACACACACACGCAAACACGCATCAGTTTGCTCGTGTAGCTGTGCTTTAGCGCACTGCACGGGTGTGTGAATATGAACATGTGTGTGCGAACAGAGGAGACTTCCATTTAGTAACGCAGCAAAGCGGCACATATCTGCCCACTGGGAGCTGTCCTTGGTTCTGATCAGCGGCCCTATATACTCCTCCTCCCTGTTACGCGCCCACACCCCCGCAAAAAAACCCCAACACACACACACACACACACGTGTACACACAAAAACTGCCCCCCCCACCACCCCACTCCATTCTTTCCCTTCCTGCTCTCCTCCGCCCAGCCTCCCCTTCCTCCACCCTGTTGATTGACATCCACATGCTCTCCATTTGGCTCGCTAAAGGCAGCGTGCGAATGCGAGTGCGCGCGCGCGTACACAACTGTGCACCTCAGTTAGTGTTGACTGGTTGGAGGGTGTGTTTTCGGGCGGTGCGGGGGAGGGACTGGGCCATCCTCAGAGGGCCTTGAGCAGAGAGGATGCTGGGTAAAAAATTAAAAAAAAGAGGGGGGGCAAGGAAAACAAAACATCTGTGTGGTAATTGGGCTCCCCTTAGTATTGTAACGCATACATTGACATCTGTTTGATAATTGGCTACCCTGGCTCCTCGGCGTGTGTCATGCTAAATGCCGGTTGGTGGAAAGCGAGAGAAAGAAAGAAATGAGGAGGTGTGTGTGTGTGTGTGTGTGTGTGTGTGTGTGTGTGTGTGTGGTGTGTGTGTGTGTGTGTGTGTGTGTGTGTGTGTGTGTACGTTCATATGCATTTACCAATGGGGGAAGGGATGCTTAGATTTGTTGGTATTGTAAAAGCTCCACAGGTCTCTTGTGCACACATTTATCGCCACTGTGTCTCTCATAAAAGCAGCTCGTGCCTACAGCACGCATGTCTCCGAGCGGAGGTGTGCACGAGTTCACAGCCTGCATTTAGCCCAACAGATCAAAAAATATAAGTGCTAAGTGTCAAGTGATTGTTTACAGCCTCTTGTGCTCAGCCTCTGGGGTTTGCCATAGCGCGCTGATTTGAGCCGCACAACCCAGAAGCGATATTAGCTGCTTCCGCAATTTGTTCAGAGCTTTGGAGGGGAGAGGCCGTCAAATTGCATAGATAAATATGTTGAATAATTGATGCGGCGCATAGTGGGGAGCTGTTTGGGAGCACACCAGAGATTGCCGGTGATGCCTGTGCAGCCTCGCAGACAGTCTGTCTGTTTCAGACGAGCCTGGCGTTCTATTCTCACAGGGTCTAAACATTACAACACTTACTCTTTTTGCGGTGCGCGCTCAGATCTGCCCAATCAATCCTCAATCTGCGGTTCTGGATTTTTAAAGGATTTGTGATCTGAATCTTCACACCACCCTATAACTCTCAACGCCACAAGGAACTACTTATATCAATAGAATCATGTTTCAAACTCTTTTCACCGGCCCATCATCAGATGTGAAGGTTTAAGCTGCTGCTTTAAAAAAAAAAAAAAACTAATACCTAGTAATACCTTATAACACCTGCCTGTTTTTTTTTAATCCTGCAGATCTATACAAGAGTGTCACAGCTTATAATAATGCCTGGAGGATTAATTTGGGGATTTCTCTTAGATGACACTTGGGAAGTGGTCGACTGAATCAGGGGAGACCGGCTGGACAGGCCACCGAGACAGTTAAGAGCTAAGATGTTAAGTCCTACAGGAACTGAGATGTAGGGGAGTTGCTCTTCCTCGCTCCATCTCCTCCCTTAATGCTGTCTAATGTGAGAGCTTATGGTGAGTGGAAGAGGAAGAAAGAGTTGTAAAGACACGGGGATTTGAGATCTCAGGGCCTTGGAACCACAGGGGTACTATCAGGCTACAACCTCCTATGAGGAATCCTAACATTTTCTAAAGCAGTCTTTTTTCTGTCTTTCTGTCTTTTCATCCTTCCTCCCCACCCCTCCCCACCTCCACCCTTTGAAAAAAAAAGTGTGGTATTTCACATGCAGAGGTGTTTAGAATAATAGCAGGAATCACTCCTTTCATGTAGTCTCTTTCAGTGCAGAGGAGCGCACGGCGGTGTTCTCCACCGTTTGATTCCAGGGCCTTGAAGATGCGAGGGCAGAGGGATGTGAAGACTGCTTATCTCTTCCCTGACACAGCCAATCATGTTGTAGAATGACAGTCCGAACCCAGCTGATATCACCCACCACCACCACACACACCCCACCCCACCCCTCTCTCTTTCTCTGTCTCTTTTTCTCTCTAACACACACACGCACACACACACACACATAAACAAGCGCCCCCCCCCCCCCCCCCCACCCCACCCCGCTCTCTATCCATTTCTTCTCCCTCATTTCTCTTAAAATTGCGCACACTCGTCTCCTTCTTTGTTCCGTGACATTTTCCTTATTTTTGGTCTCTCCTCGCGTCCTTTCTCACACTAGCGTGCTGTCATGTCGCCTCCTTCCGTCCCTTTCTACCTCTCCCCACAAAGCCTCCTCCTCTATACATTTTCCGCTCTGTTTTCTCTTTCCCTTTCTCCTGATTTCTCTTACATGCGCTGTGCAGCATGGGGGGGCTCGAGCTCGCAGCACTGCGGGGGCAGCCCTCACTCCCTCAGATGTAAGCGTGCGACTGTGGCGCTTGCTGATAAACACGGGGACAGGGATGGCTAAAGCTCACATCTCCCACTTCCTCACTTGCACACAGTCAGGGGTTCCAAGCAGTGAATAGAATAAAAAGAAAGGCAAAACTTTATTGCACCCCAGTGTGCGGTGACAAAATGACTATTCGTGCGAGCACGGCAGTCCATCACATTCTCGCTCTTATTTCTTTCATTGCTTGCCTGCTGCCGACTGCAGATACAGTTGGTGTTGCAGAAGAAACAGCGAGTAAAAGGGAGTGTTTACGACGCTGGAAACAAGAGTAGTTTCATTGTCGCACTGTAGCTTACACCATTAAAACACAAGAGATATTTACACCAATTAGTGAGGACTTCGACACAATATGGAGCGGGCACCTTGACAAAGCACTCACTCTGTTTAGATGATGATCTAAATAGATTTACGCCCTGTTTTTTTCCTGTTTAATTCCTCAGTGTTTCCTGGTACTGTAATTGTCCTCTCTCTTGAAGCAAACTTTGAGATAAGCATGTGGCACTTAGACCAAGGTGATGTTTTCTCGGCCATTATGTGGTCGAGTCATCGTTTTGTTCACAATTTATTGATTTTAAAAAACGAAAAGTGAAACCAATGCCAATCCTGCTTTTCTTTGTCATCTGTTACTGTGAACTGATTAAGATGTTTTATAATGTGATGGAGGGCTTTAGGATTTTCCACTTTTGTCATTTTCTTTTACTATTTTTTTTATATTTTGTACTCTAAAAATGTGCAGATGAATTAGTGATAAAAAAATAACAGTTCCATTATCAATTATTTTCTGAATGAATCCCATAAGAATTGTTTTCTCTCTTTCTCCCTTTTTTTTTTTTTCTTGCAGAACCCGGACAGTTTCAGCCGCTTATGAAATCCCCACCCTTCCCTCCAGCTCTCTCCTGCCGTATAGCGTCGAACAGAGACAGAGGGGGGTGGGAGAAGCGGGGGGATGGGAGGTGAGAGCAAGAGAGAGGAGAGGAGGTGGAGGGGAGAGCGGTGGCGTGACCGTTTGCTCCCGTCTCGACCACGGGTATTCTTGGGTTGATAATACAGATGTCGATGTTATTGCTTGAGAATACGCGTAGCTGAGCGGAAGCCATCATCACCAACATCATCTGCAGTGATAAAATATTTCTCCTCCTGATGTGAAGAGCACCTGTGGTGATGACAGTCCTCTCCTGAAGTCCTGTTCGTGGTCCTCAGACTCTCTACCCAGCATCCTCTCGGCCTCTGCAGGAAGTAAGATCCTTCCAAGCGTGCATCACACACCTTTTTAGCTTGGATTGTTCATCCGCTTGACAGATGCCCTTATCAGAGTGCGTGGTGAAGAGGGGAATCCAATAAGTGCACATGGCAGAGGGGTGGGGGGGTGTTGATGTTTCGGTGGGAGGGAGGCTGGGCCCCCGACGGCAGGAAGACACGACTCTGCACGACAGGACAGAAGGTCCAGCAGTCGCACTAGCTCCTGTGGCTCACTGTGTATAAGGTCACAGTCAAAGAGCAAATCCAATATCCAGACAGGCTGGCGGGCAGACGGGCGGGCAAACAGGCTGGCGGGCAGGTAGGGGCACGGGCAGGAACGCATTTAGAAAGTCAGAGATAAATCTCAGTCTACTCTCAGCTGTTCTCCAAGCTGCCCGGAGGAGGGTGGGAGGAGAAGCAGACAGAAGAACAGAGACAGGGGCTATAAGACAAGCAAACACGGAACAACCATCGAACACAATATCTGTGATTAAAATATGCGATGAAAGGAGAGCAACATGTACAATTATGTTCTCATACTCACGTTCCTCCCCTAAATTCAGTTCACAGGGAAATATCTTATTACTATATTGAATAAATTCTACTCCATTCCACTGATCTATTTATCTGTAATATATATAGATTCAGGCGTTTATGCAAAACATATGACAAAGTCTTAAAATATTGTGCAGTGTTCAATACTCCAGTCTGACTCTGTAAAGTGTTCATTTTCTGAGAAAACGGGAGGGCGGGGGGGACATGCCAGTGCGGTGACATTAATGCAGCATTTTCGTTTGGATTTGGATGATTTCAAAAGCTAATTTAGTTGTTTTTATGATTATTCTTTACAATTATGTTTTATGTATTATTACAGATATCACAAACAATTAAATACAGTAACGACACTGTTGTTGCTAGATAGAAAAAAAACACTAATGCAATATAAAAAATGCAACAGTTTGCAACTGTCTGTCATAAAGACCTAATATGTTCATATAAAATTAATAATTTATATGTCTAGTCACTAAATAAAAACAAACATGTATTTTTATATTTATTTTCATTTTTAGCTTTGTGGATAAAGAAAAGTTCAAGTGCACTGGAAGCAGTTTAACACAGAGACACGCAGGTTTGCTTAAAAAAGAAGAGCGCGTCTATGTTTACTGCAGTGTGTGAGAGCAGCAGCTCTTTAGCTTTAATCTCTGCAGGAGCCTATAGTGGGCGACGTCGTCGTTTGCATTTAGATGTCTGCATGGCTCTGCCATCATGACTGAAAGTGAGCTGATATGTTGGACCTTGGAGCTCAAAGATACTGAAGCGCAGATTGTCAGAGCTATGAAACAAGAAAACAGCATATGTCTACATTGGCAGAATACTAGCTATTGTGTTAGCATTGTGAGCAAACTAGATACAATTACAGCCATCCCCCCCTGCTCTCTATCCATTACATTTTGTTTCGTAGAGGCATTATTATGTATTTACAACACACTACCAAGCAGACAAGTCAACAGTTGTTGCCGTGTGATTTGTTGCAATGTGTTCTTGCATACCTGGGAAGGTGTCAGAAAATGGCATGGAGTACGCAAGTGCAACTTAGACACAGAGTTAGGGGCAGGATTATAAGTCAGTCTTTTGTGTTGGGAAGGTAATTTTTAAATGTACTAGATTACAGTCTCCCACCTCATCTAAGCAATACGGCTATTTAAATAATTTCATAAACGCAATGGAGCTGCATAATTCTAAAGCTTGACCTTTATAATTTTGATTTTTAAGTACATTTGTGGAGGAGCTTCAGCCATATTTCTGTAGTTTCAGTAAAGTAGCGTAAGAATCCATGACTCTTAAGGTTAACTGGAGTATTTTAATGTTGTGGAACTGTTAGCGTAGCTACATAATCTGACAACTCCCTCCACCACCTTCTGCTTCAAATCACTAATCGAGTCATGTTTTTAGGCCTGAAATGTTGGTTAGTAGTCTCATGAAAATGCCATCCCCTTAATGTCATTTTTGTTGATTTACTTGCCCGGTGCCATGTGGGGTGGTCAGATTGTCAATTTCCCCCCTCCAGTCTAGTTTGCAGGGCATTGGATCATATTAGTGTTATTGAATGGGATGTATAAGATTATTCAAATCCCCTCTATTTCACAGTGGGCGAATGTGATTGCTGGGCTATCCATGTAAAGGGCCCTTGACAGAAAATGTGTCTCTGTGCTAAACCTGGAAATTCCCAGCCAAGAGGATTCTCCACGCCACTCCCCAGAGACACCACTACATATCAGTGCCACTGTGTCTCTGTTCACTGTGCGCGCCCGCGTGGCTGCATGTGTGTGTGTGTGAGTGAGTTGTGTGTGCGTGTGAATGCAATTTTTCAGTCTCTTCTTCCACACAGCAATTAAAGATCCAATTGATTTCCCTGCCTACACTGATTACCTGCTTCACTAGTTTGGTTTTTCTATGATATCTGATTAATACTGGGTCTATAAACAGGGAGCTGGAACAAAAAAAATGTACACCTTACATTTGAATACAATTCCCTCAAAAAAAAAAAAAAAAAAAGCAGTACTAGCAAAATAAGTAATGTTCCACAGAAAATGTAAGGCAGAAATTTTTTAACGGTTTACTGTTTAAGTACATTTTTACTATCTGGTACTTTTTAACATCCAGCTTTTCAAAGGTGAAGATTAATCTATGTCTCATATAATAATAAGTAAGGTTTATGGGTTTAGAGTTATGTTGCTATGCTGGTACTTAACAGTATTTTTTTTTTTAAATAGGTTGTGGAATCTTACAGAAAAAGCAGTGAATATTGCCTGCATTGATTTTGCATTTAGCGCCAATCTGATGTAAATCCAACATTTTCTTTGGGCTCTTTGTATCAGCCGACTATCATCTACTAGACACATCGCCGGTAACAAGACAAAGCTAAATGTGAACATAACTTTGTCATTTCTTTCTCAGGTATCAAGAATCAAGTTAAAATATTCACTTTAATGGTGGTGCTGGATGAGAAGTCGGTCTTATCCTAACAATCGTGACTGTGTGAATTCTCATGGCAATCCATCCAACAGATCAAACAGACATTTCAGCAAAGCAACAAATCTCAACGAGCCATGTATGCCTTAAAGACTGAAAGGGAGAACATCAAAGTTATTATAGAAGGCCAATTTTGATCAATGTACATATACACGTGTTGCAGCGTGGTAAAAATTCTTACTTTGAGTGTAGAACAATTTAGCCAAAAACCTGACAAGCTTTAAATATTTCAGAATGCTACACATCACTCATTCTTCCTGCTCAGTACACAAATTGCGGTGTTCAATTTAAGACAAGACAAAGCCTACACTGTCAAAATTCAACCACGATGCAAGTAAGTAAATCATGCTTGAGATTTTGTTAAAGTAGCCTAAAGTTAAAAAAATAGTAAAGTAGTGGACCAAAATGACCAACAGAGCACTATTGAGCCATGATTGTATATGAAGGAATACATCATAGGCAGTTTTCTATAGTCCATATTCATGAGCCCTGCTACCTCTACTTGCTGTAGCTCAACTCCCATCCCTGTATGTGTACAATCAGTAAAATGACCACATGCCCGACATTCAAATCAACCTTATTTCTTCATCCTTCACTTCCCATAAAGCTGCTGCTGATGAACCTGATTAAGCATACATTTCTGCATTACAATAGCAATCTGCTTCTCAACAGCAATGGTGCTAAACATGGCCGACAAATAGTCCCCCATTACAATCCGTGACTGAGCTTACATCAAAGCAACCCCCATCAGAATCAACAACGTGGTCAGCTGAAGCACCACCCACCCAACCCCTGTCTTCCCCATCTACACTGCCCCCCCCCCCCCCCCCCCCCCCCCCCCCCCCCCCCCCCCACCCCCCCCCCCCCCCCCCCCCCCCCCCCCCCCCCCACCCCACCCCCCCCCCCCCCCCCCCCCCCCCCCCCCCCCCCCCCCCCCCCCCCCCCCCCCCCCCCCCCCCCCCCCCCCCCCCCCCCCCCCCCCCCCCCCCCCCCCCCCCCCCCCCCCCCCCCCCCCCCCCCCCCCCCCCCCCCCCCCCCCCCCCCCCCCCCCCCCCCCCCCCCCCCCCCCCCCCCCCCCCCCCCCCCCCCCCCCACCCCCCCCCCCCCCCCACCCCCCCCCCCCCATAGATCAGTCGTACTACCACAGTAGCCCAACAAAACAGAGACAACAGGCTATGAATGAATAAGTATGCCTCGGGTTTGGCCGCGCAGTGATAGTAAGTAATTTCCTCCTCGATGGGTCACTCCATTACAATTACCCTGGTAATACTATCCAGGCAAACAACGGCCTGGTGTGTGCAGGGGTGGCTGCAAGTATCTGACGGATAGATGGAAGGAGAGAGAGGAGATGCTGTAGGTATAGAAGGATGGATATAAGGAGTTGGGGGGGCAGTAAGGGAGATGAAGGGACGCAGGGAGGGAATCACAGCGCAATAAGAGCCCTCTCATTAGGGCCTGTCTTTATCACTGTGCAGCTCCTATGAGACGTGGCAGATGAGAGGAGGGAACAGAAGGCCAGGAGGAGAGCAGGGCTCAGATTAGGATCCTTATTGCTATGATAATCACTGTTTGTCATCCAATGCGCACGTTTCACACCTGTGGTAAATGCAGATGGGTTAGCTAGTTAAGGTCTCAGCCGCGCTTGTGTGTGCGTTTCTGCGCGCGCGTGTGCGCGTGCAGTTCATGTATTTGTGCTTGTGAGAGCAAGAGGTGAGATGAACAGAGGAGAACTACGAGCGTGTGTGTGTGTGTGTGTGTGCCTTTCTGGTGCATGGAGGGTGCGCACGTGAACGCGAGTGCAGACGCATTTAGAATGAACAAATAGATAAAGATAGAATTAAATAAATAAGTAACAATCACATGCATTGCTCTCGGTGCCTGGCAACCGGATCTCTCCGTTGCCTTGGAAACAGTTGCTACAGAAAGTGAGGTGATTGGCAACCGTGACAACGAGGAGGGAATAACATTTGACCCCGCTCGCTGACGAGGGGAGGCAAGTTGGGGTGGGGTGGACTGGGGGGTGGGGGGGCAGAGGAGAGAAGAAGAGACATAGAATAGTAGATAGAAGATGGTTATCACATGTGAGCACATTAGAAATTCAGCCTTGAAGCCACTTCGCTCTCACTCCTTCCTTCACACACAACACAACCACACACACACACAAAAACCTCTTCCCCCTGGCTCAAACACATATGCACACACATTTACTGATACTGTAAGACCATGCATTTAGACACACACACACACACACACACACACACACACACATACACACGCTCAATGCTTTAACATACCAGCACTTGTGCCAACCTGAACTCACACTTTGCCACCCACCACCATTACACACACTCACACACACACGCACGCACACACACAGTTGTCGTCAGGACTCAACACATTTTTTACACTCTAAATCTACACCTCCCCTATCGCATGTAAAATCTGCACAGGGTGTGTTTTGAAATTGCATGAAGGTGTGTCTGCGTGCAAAGTGACAGCATGTTGTAAAACACAGAACCCACATTTAGGAACAAATATAACCCCCTACGCTATACACTACAGCCACGTATTAATCTGGGAAGCGTTGTTTTGCTCCTAAAGCGAAACGACGCTTCCCTGTGAAATCACAGCCAACTCCCGTGCCAAGAGGAGAGCCTCTCTCTTCCCCCTCTGTCTTTCCTCTCCACTGTTGCACTTTCCATGTCTTTCCCATCCCTCTCTTCACTCTTCCCTTCTCTCTGCCTGGCTAAACTAATAAGGGTGTGATTAATGGTCTGCTAATTGCTGTAATCTCAGTTAATTAGAGTGGAGATTCTTCAGTTGTGGAGTGCTTAGGGAGAAACGCATGTTGATCTGGAGGTAAGGAACTGGCAACACTCCTCATAGACAGAAAACGAGATGCACGTGCAGCCACAGCAACACTGAGTAGTATAGGAAAGTGGTGCTATCTCATTCCAAGGCTGCTTTTGATACATCCACGCATGCACTCAAGTGATTGCTTTTAAAACATGAGAGACATAGATTTCAAAGATATACATACTTTGGACAACAACTCTATGATGTACTGGATTTTGTTTGGCATTCGCCAATCTTCTTGACCAAAAAAAAAAAAAAAAAACCCAAGAGCTCCTCTTTTTTTTTTTTTTTCACCTCAAATATCAGAAAATTGTAAACATTCACGTTTTCCCAGAGCCTTAGGACGAAGATACTTGGACAAAAATCAGAAAGCCAGCAGCAAACATTGCCATTTGAGAAGCAGGAACCGGAGAACGTGATGCAATTAACCAATACATGATTGATCTGGTATCAAAGTATTAGAGAAAAAAAGCAGCGAAATTTCAGCTCTTTGGTCATTTCCGTGCTTCTTATTGGCAATCTGTGACAACTGTTAAATAAAAAATAAATTAGAGTCCTCTGATTTGAAATTCATATTTTGTGATACATGTTTTGTGATATTTGTTTAATCTTTGCAACTGTTGTTGCTGCCTGTCACAAACACCCTGACAAATAGATTTTACACTTCACACAGTCTTCTAATGATTTGTAAAAGACTGTATGACAGTTTTGGGGGTAAAGAGGGGGAGGATGAAAATGCTCTAAACACCTTGGTTTGTCTGATTGTTGACTTCTTGACACTTTTCTAAATAAACCTTGATGACACAGAAAATTTGTAGTTTTTTGATGTTAGATGTTTGTTTGCTTTGATTTTTATATATTTATTTAAATTTTTTTTTTTTTTTAACAATCCGTCTAACCAAACGAGAATGGAATAAAAAATAAATCAGGGCTGAGAAAAATGTTGAAGACACATCCCCGTGCTCTCCTGATCACAATAATATCCGTCACTAGAGAGGAACACACAAACCTCGCTGAAGAGTGATACATACACTCACAACCACTTTATTAGGTACACCTTAGTCGTACTGGGTTGGACTCCCTTTTCATCTTCAGAACTGCTTTAATTCTTTGTGGCATATAGATTCAACAAGGTGCTGGAAGCATTCCTCAGATTTTCATCCATCAGCAGATGCTGCAGATTTGTCAGCTGCGCATCCATGATGTGAATCTCCCCCTAAGGTGCTCTGTTGGTCTGAGCTCTGGAGACTGTGGAGGCCATTTGAGTGCAGTGAATTCACTGTCACGTTCAAGAAACCAGTTTGAGGTGGTTTGAGTTTTGTGACCTGGTGCGTTATCCTGCTTGAAAAAGCCATCAGAAGATGGGTACACTGTGGTAATAAAGAGATGGACAGCAATACTCAGGTAGGCGGTGGTTGTTTAAACAAACTCAGTTGATACTAAGGGGCCCTAAAGGTGCCAAGAAAATATTCCCCATACCATTACACCAGCAGCAGCCTGAACTGTTGATCAGAGGCAGGATGGATTCATGTTTTCATATTGTTTAAACCAAATTCTGATCCCTACCATCCAAATGTTGCAGCAGATGAATGAAGACCAGGTGATGTTTTTCCAGTGCAAATTGTAGCCTCAGTTTCCTGCCCGGTGTGGTCTTCTGCTGCTGCAGCCCATCTGCTTTAAGGTTTGATGTGTTGTGCATTCAGAGGTGCTCTTCTGCAAGCCTTGGTTGTGACGAGTGGTTATTTGAGTTACTGCTGTCTTCCAATGAGCTTGAAGCAGTCTGGCCATTCTCCTCTGACCTCTGACATCAGCAAGGCATTTGCTGCTCACTGGATGTTTTCTCTTTTTCACACCTTTCTCTGTAAACCCTAGAGATGGTTGTGTATATACATCAGCAGTTTCTGAAATACTCAGACCATCATGTCTGGCACCAACAACTGTGCCACGTTCAAAGTCGCTTAAATCACCTTTCTTCCCCATTCTGATGTTTGCTTTGAATTTCATCATGCATACATGTTTCCATTAATAAGCAATTGAATGGTGTACCTAATAAAGTGGCTGGTGAATGTATTTACACATTTGATTGCAAACCTAATTTAATACTGTAATATCACTCACAAATTTGTTTTTTGATCTTCTCACTGCCAAAGCTTTAGAGAACATTTTCAAAAAGCCCAAACTTGCCAAAAGGTGACATATATACAATGGAAATAATAGTTATATATAACATTCATATCAAAAACACAGCGGAAGTCTGTCAAAATTCAAGTTGTTTTCTATGTTCGCTCTGGTGATGCACAATGTAAAATATCTGGAAAAAAGAAACTAAATTCGCTTCAGGTCAAATTCAAGGTATTTGCATTAGAAGTGACACAGCTGGTTCAAATACATCCCCAGCTTGCTCACTCACTTTAACACTAAGACATTACATTATCATTCATAGTACCATAAGTCTTTGTTACTATTCTTAAATATGTTTTTCTTGTTTGCTTCATTTTGGAAGCGTGAGCTTCAAAATCTTCCCTCTGAAGCAAAGTCTTTGACCCATATACACAATGTGGCTACAGTGCCTGGTGTGTCTTTCTGGGTGTGTTTTCAACTGAGAGGTGTGAAGACTGGAGCCTCAGCCCTGAGGATATACATGTACCCAGTGTCACACACACATTCACCAACACACAGCTTCTCACATGGACACAGACACATATACGTGCACGCTCCGATAAGCAGTCTCACACATACACACACCCAGAGCAGATGTGGCAACGTGGATGCACATGTAGCCAGTGTCTCGCCTCTAACGGTGAGGTGGGCTCCAGGTAACCCGGAGTGACAGCTAGGTGTGTGCAGGATGCTGTCCAGACGTGTGAGGAACGGGACAGCTGGATTGCCTCCCAGATGTGGCAGGACTCGTCAAATGCACGCCCGTAAACAGACACACACACACCAGATGTGGCAGCGGGAGTCATAACACAGAAGGCCCCAGCTGTTCACATGTCAAGAAAAAGAAGGGACCAGCTCTTCTTGTCTGATGCCGCTCATCAAACTTCCCAGGATAGAGGACAAGTGGGGTTAAATCATACTGACAGTAGGTGCCAGTCTGGGTAAAGGATGGCAGGTGCATATGAATCTGAGCGTGTGTTTGTACCTTTGTGAATCTGAACACGTTTTGTTTACTCTTGAAAAGCTTTTTCTCCTGCATTTTGTTAGTTGTTACAGTAGTTAGTTTAGTTGTGTGGGTGTAGAATGGAATAGATTGCACACAGCACAACACAAACTTATGGCACCCCCCCCCCCCCCCCCTTCCCTCCCCCCTCCCCTTGTAACGCCTCCGCACACCCCCACACACACACACTGGGACCTGGCATAGGCTGTTCTGTTACCCATTCGAGTCTAACTGCTTTACATTAGCATCACCAATATTATGTAACGTGGCACAGAGATACATGTTAAAATTCAGCCTTGCAGGCTGATGGGTTCTATCTGGTGGGATTTGGAAGTTTTAGGATTTTCTTTGCTCACTCTTTGCTCTCCACTTTCTAATAAATGCAGGCCCTTGTTTAGAGTATTGCACTGATGTAAGAGCTGACTGAAAAGGAAAGCTACCCCTCTCTGGGCCCTCTAAAGTAACGTTACTGGAGGATAGTATCAAGTATGCCATCTTGTGTTCATCATCAGAATAACAACAACTTCAAAGTGTTGATGGAAAATTGGAGGGATTTCTTCTAATCCCACTCTTTACTCTACAATGCGCACTCTTGTTCTCCTTAAAAATGGGTAGGGACAATAAAGAGAAATGTTGAATGATAATGTAGTTTCACTTATTTGGGACAGCAATATTTTTCCCCATGGTCAATAGTGACCACATCTGGATGACTACATGCAATGCTAATTTACCAGCTAACAATAGCAGCGTCCTTAAACTGAATGGATGCAACAGAGAAAAAGGCATACCTGCGAATTAGTGCTAAGCAACAGATTAATAAAAGACTAGAATTTCTCCCACCAAAACTGAAGCATGGACCCATTCAGCAGCCTGTACCACACAGGAGGCCATATTATTTGTCAGATAATTCTATCTGGCATCCTGCGGTCACCTGACAGGTTGGGCAGTTGTTGCTGGAAGTTGCTTCTTGCCGCCAGGTGAAACTGATCACAAAGTGAGTGCTGCACCAAAAACCTCCTTGTGATTGCATCGGTCGCTCGCAGATTGCGCACGTAACCCATAGTTTGAATGAAAGAGGCCAACTTATCTGCAAATGCTTGCTAACTAACAACTGAGCTGTAGTGAAATTTGAAAACGTGCGACACAAAAGTTGTTCCTTACTCTGAAACCAATGTTTCAAAACACTGGAAGAGGAACAGTCTCCGTTTTCAGTTTGCATTGCACTTTGCACAGTTTCACACTTAGCAAGTAGTTGGCAAGTGTTTGCAGACAAGGCGGCATCTTCTATACAAACTACAGGTGACCGCGTCAATCTGCTAGCAAACCACAGCCAGCAACCAATTGCCAACCAGGAATATATATATTTTCCCTAGCAACTGGTGGTCAGCAGCACCTCACTGATGAGTCTCTAGGCCAGCAACCTCTCACAACCAGCTGGACAATACACATCCTTCCCTTCCCTGGTTGCCAGGCAGTTACCAACCAGTCTCTAGGCCTGTGTGACTGGGCCTAAGTTAAATCCTTAAAAAGAGCTATGTACTAGAGCTGTTTCAGTCATCACACCTGTGAAACAAAGCAGCCACACCCATAACTTTAAGCCTTAAAATAATCTACACAGGTGAGTTATTAAAAAAAAAAACAATGAAAATCACCTACTACACATTTATTATGAAGGGGAAATATATTCAGAAGCCAAAACCCTTTTTTGCACCAAGCTATAAATATGATTTTTAATACTGTAAAGTTAGTTTTTTGAATATGGGAGTCTATGAAGATTTACTCAGATTTGGAACGGACCTCAAGTGGCCACTCCAGGAACTGCAGGTTTGGGCAATTGTTCACTGGCTTCATTTTTCAACAGATTCTGCTTCGTATATCCAGACACATTAACATTAAGCAGGAATCAATTAAATTCCAGGTTCTGGATTTTTTATAATACAAGTTTTATAATACAAGTGATAAAAAGTGATAGAAATGAGTCTGAAGCTCTAAAAATGTTTCGTTAATATATTCTGAATCACTCATGCTCCTATTTGGCTAGTTAGAAAGCACTTTGTATTATTCATGCACCATTAGCTGGAGAAGCACTTTTACTTCCAGGGTTCTCTGGACAAAAATATCCCTTTTAGCATGAGCCTAAACCATTTGCATTTTTTTCACATTTTAATTTCAAATCACATCTTCAAATAATCCACCAAATATCATGACCATATGAGCCTTTAAGTAGTGTGTAATATCTGTGAAGAACTGAAGAAGCTGCCGTTAAACTTAACACCTCCTAAATCAGATGAGTGGGATGACTTGACTTCATTCACCTATGGATATAAAAAAAGGTATGAAATAATTTGTCCAAAAGTGCTGCAGCACATCAGTAATTGTGCTTTGAACAGAAATAACTACAAGAAGTAACAGGTTTCCGACAAAGATATTATATCAGGCTAAAATTATCATGATGTGTGCTTTGAGACTGTTGCTACATCTTGACCTTCTCCCACGGCTGAAATGAAACAATTAAACTTAAGATGGATTTAAATTGCATGTTTATTTGTTGAATAATAGCTGTTCTTAACTCACTACCTGCAACAGAGTACCAATTAGTCTCCTCCCGAGATAATGAAATATTTTGAGCCTTGGTAAGTTCAAACACTGCTCAGAGGGCCCAAGGGAGGTTAATAATTACTGTAATTGACTAAGGAAGGCAGCACAATGATTTATTCTTCCAAGTGTTTTCTTGGGATTACAACTAATTTTATTGCTTTATAAATTCCAAACACTCATAAAATGGAGAACAGAGGAGCATTCATGGCATTAATATATTAATAATACACTATGACTACAATTTGCATTGTACTCTCACACAGATAAAGATGTGTTTCTGCACATGTGCACTCATATACACTGCCAGACTATAATATTTCAAGCTGGAAACATGCTGCATCTGGTAAAATATTTAGGTTTCTGCTGTAGATAGCGTTGTCTGTTTCCAAACATTCTGATACTCTTTCCTTTCTGGAACAGATGGCTCAGTATTTCCTCATTATTCAGTATGCTCATCCATGTCAAGTGCAGTTCTGAGTAAACTTTCATCCTCACTTCTATTTTTTTTTTCCACTGGTTTTTTTATGCGTGCTATTTGGATAATTTCATTATCCTTTGTGGCCTTCTCTCAGAGCCTGATTGTGTTTTATAGGTTATCTGAGGAACGATCCAATCAAGGCTCCAAATGCCCCTGACCTGAGGGCAAAGCCGTTGACATTTCCTGTGAGTCTGGACCTCCATCTCATGACTGTGTCTGCTTCAGTGGGAAAGAAAAGAAAGTGGCAGTTTCTCTGCTTTGCCCATTTTTTTTTTAAAGCCATTTCTACTGAAGAAAATTAGCAAAGACTTTGATTACTTAACAGTTCTGAGTCAGACACAAAATTATATCCCTAAGTAGCTTTCTGCACAAGCTGTGCAGTGCAGGGCAAAGGTTCAGAGACAGAAACAGCTTTAATGCAGAAACTACAGTCATGTGAAAAAGAAAGTTTTCAAAGTCCTGTGAAAACCTAAGTGTACCCCGTGATTTAGTAGCTTGTAGTAACTTTAGCAGCAATAACTTGAAGCAATCTTTTTTTTTCTGTGTGACTTTATCAGTCTCTCAGAGTATTGCTGGGGAATTGTGACCATCTTGTGTTTACAGTGTTGTTTCAGTTCACTGAGGTTTGAAGGGATTCGTTTTTGCACAGCGGTCTCACCACAGCATTTCAATCAGTTTGAGGTCTACACTAAGGCTGGACCTTTACAGCACCTTCATTCTTTTTTTTCATCCATTTCATTGTAGATTTGCTGCTTTTGACTGAGCCTCACTATTTCTATTTTTTTTTTTTCTTTTTTTAAATAGTTGTCACTTGCGTGGAAACACTTTGGTATACCGTGCCTTTTCTGGCTTCCTCTTTGGACATAGCTATTTTAGTTTCTTCAGTCTGACTTTCTCCTGCTTTGTTGACTTAGAGGTACAGGCTTCTCTCTTGCAACATCATCACCACTTTCTCCAGTTCACCTGGAGGTAAACATGTTTCCTCAAATAAAGAAATGGGGGTGTAGCAGTGTGCAGATTGTATGCAGATTCCACAAGCCTATTAGTTTATACTATGATTTACTAACATATGCATGGGGTAAGAAGAAAAGGAGGCTGTGCACAAGTTTCATAAATCCCAGGTAAGTTTGTACACAGGGTCGTTGTTCCCGAACTATTGTGGTTTCTTTGGATGTAAATTTGCAAAGTTAAGCCAGCAGAAGGTAGCCTGCTTCAAGTACATTCTCACTAATGGAAATTCTCAATTTAGAAGGCAGGTCACAGGAAAACAACTCAAGTTTACACATTTTCTGTTTGCCACTGGAGTACCAAAGTCAAGTTGCCATCAGGCTAGGCTCTGCTTCAGTGTTCATTCATGTGTATTCCTGGTGATAATTGTCCATATAATAACACGAATTATCACTCACCAGAAGAGTTTCAATAAAATAACTGGCACCTTTGTGATTTTAATAAGGTTGAGAAAAAAAACAGCAGCCTGTATGAATACACACAAATGTTGGCCCCCATCTTAAACTTGGTTCCATATCCATAAATCTCAACAACTTTGTATTCTAGTAGTTTAACTACAGATATGCATTCACACAAAAATGACAGAGAATGTGACCTCAGTGTTCTCAAAGGTGGCTGAGACCCTAGTCAACCTTTTTTAGTTGAGATGTCTTTAGCCATCAAAAACAACAACCCCTGCAGTTACTGCACACCTCCCATAGTTTTTTCCAGTGATGTGGATACACAAGACTCTGCAGGCACTTTGTTCACATCACCGCATCTTCTCCTCCTGCTCAAATAAATGCTTTACCAGCTCACCTCACCACAAGCAAAGGTCCAGATTATAAGTGATCTGCTCTGCACTCTTGACATTTTAATTTGATATATATCTTGCCCTGCTCAGCATATGGATGTCCACTGCAGGACTACTGGAAACCAACTGCCTCTTTGTCCTGGGCTACAAGCCAACAACCTTTCTCCTTCCAGCAATTGCCCTCAAGGTTGAAAATAAGCCACTACACCCAGACTTTATGCTTCATCCAAACAGAACCAACAGGGATGGCAGTGGCCCAAACACTAAGCCGACCTGCAGATTGCTACACTGCCCTGCTGTGGCTTGCCCTTAGACCTTGATGAGAACACCCCTCTGTCCTGCAGAGAGATGAAGTAGCCTGCTGTATTCAATTGCGCTTGTAACATAATAAACAATGTCACTGTTGGACTCATTATCATCATCATTACGGGTTAATTACAGTCAGTCATCAGGGACGTGAAATTTCCACGCTTGAAAATGTAAATTAAGGATTTGTTTAGTGAATCTGACTAAATTAATTAAATCTATCAGATAACAAAAGCTTTCAAAAACCCTTCAGAGATTTTTATGAATCCAGTGGAGAGATGCCTGGTTTTGTTTGTTGATTATTAACAGCCATCTTGTACCTGTTTACCAATTTGGCATCAAAGTGCAGTAAAGAATGTAAATTACATCATTTTTGCACCCAGTTATGAGTCACTCTCACTAATTTCACACCATAGCTGAGAATCAGTTTTTCACACCCAACAACACAACAAGAGTGTTGGAGATCTGCAGCAGGCTATGCAACACGATGAACATTTAAGTGAACCTATCATGTTTTTTTTCCCCATAATACAGTGTTACAAATGTGGATGCTCATATAAACATGGCCAAGCTCCAGATAATGAGTTCAGTATATGTACAAGCAGTCCCACTGAAGTCAGGCTTTAGACTCCGAGCTCATGCCTGTGACCACAGAAGCCCCGCCCAGCTGCCTTTCAAGACTTCTGATTGCGAGGGGCAGCCAATCGGAAGAAGGTTTGCTCAAAGGGAGAGGAGCTAAACCTGCTTGTTTCAGTCAGTGGATAAAAAAAGATACTAAGATTTAATAAATAAAAAATATTTGAACTGCAAATCATGCAAAGCTAATAAAGTCCAAAATTAAAATTAAGGAGCTGGAAATGAGCAGAGCAGGTTTAATCCCTGGTTTCAGTCTTTGTGCTAGATGAGCAAGTAGCTGCTGGCTGTAGCTCCATATTTAGAATTTTTTTTTTGTCATGTCATTCTTGGCAAGACGTTTATCATCCTTATTAACCTGCCTCTATATGTGTGTGTGTGTATATGTGTAGGCTCACCTACACACACTCATGCAGTATGTAGCCAGAACAGCACGAGGTCTCCGGCTGTCTCCACTCTCCCTCTCCTCCGTCAGCAGAAGCATCATTCCTCTTTGCAGTTTTGTTTATAATTATTATTTGAGCTGGGAGTTAACCTGTTTCCAGTCGTGGTTTATAGTTTAGTTTGCTAACGTTAGTTTAAGAGAGAAACCTGAGCCTGAAAGCACGTTGTGTGTTTGGTTTACGGCCCTCTTTCTCTTTTGTTTGTTTTTTGTTGTGGCTCCCATTTTCTTACTGGATTTTGATTTTTGTAAGTAATCATTATTGCATGATTAAACTTTCTTGAACTGCTGCAACGTTGTGCCATCTCATTTTTTTAGGTACCTTTGAGCCATGGATTTAGTGTAATAAAGAATATTGATTTTTTTTCTTTAACGTACGCTCTGCAGGGTCATTGCATCCAAATTTAAAATGCGATGGCAGTTTTGGTTTTCTTTGTGCAGGTTTTCAGATACATGAGATTTCTGCCTTCACTCCCAATATAATGAAGTCAGTAAAAATGTGGCTGCGGGTAGTCACAAAATGCACAGATTACAGCGTTTTCATCAGGACTTTTGGTGGAAATTACATCCCATTAAACCTTCTCACAGCAAGATCAATGAAAAATTCATAGCAGTTTTGATGCTGAGTTCAAAATTTCAAATTGTCAGTTGTTTAGATTGACTTTTCTTTCATACAGATAAAGGTGCCTTAGTACTTGAACAACACTACAAAGAACTTTGAAGAATTTGGAAAAAGTAAGCACACCTTGAGCCTCAGAGGCGTCCTTTAGCAACATTAATTCCGGTTGTTCTTGTGTTTCTGTAAGTTCCCACCAGTCTCTGATGTTGGCTCACTGAAATTTTTTTATTCATTTTTATTCTTGCAAAATTCCTCCCGGTGGAGAGGTCTGGGGGTTTTGTGGTATGTGCTGCTTGTTTCAAATCCCCTCTGCAGAATTTAAATCTGAGCTTTGACCCGGTCATTTCATAACCCTCCGTTTCTTCTTTTTTGAGCCATTCCTTGGTGGATTTGCTGCGAGATTAGGATCATGATCCTGTTAAAATATCTACAGTATTTCTGATTCAACCTTAACGTTTAGAAAGGTGGCCTCACATTATGTTCTAGCACTTATGTGGAATTCATAGCCCAGTGATGACAAGCTGAAATCCCGGAGGCAGCAAAGCAACCCTAAACATTACATTTCCAGCTCCATGCTTCACAGCAGGTTCTTCTCCCAAGGAGCTGTCTTTGATCTACACTAAACATGCCTGTTACTGAGGCCAAACAGCTCTATCTCTGATTCATCTGACCAGAAAATGTTTTTTCTCAAAAGGCCTGCCTCCTCCCAAGTGGCAGAGACAGCAGTAAATGTTTATGTTTTATATATAAGTCTTTAATTCTGTGTAAGCCTGTATATGTGGCTTCATACTGTGGTGTTTTATACATTTGTCTAACAAGTGAAAATTCCCCAGATTGATCCTGTGAGGAGAAACCAATCCCTTTGTGGTTGCGTCAGGAAGGGGAATCCAGCGTAAAATAAATGTGCCAAATCAAACACGCGGAGCTGCCCGCTCTCATGATTCCTCGTGAATAAAGGAGCAGCTGAAAGTAGCTAGCATAGAAGTCTCATACATAAAGCTGCATGTCTCACATTATGATGGTCTCATTAATGATGTTCCCTTTTGCATTTTCTCATACAGAGTAATATTTACCAGGTTTATACTTAATTCTTATATATAAAGAATTAATTCTTAATTCTTTATCTTGCATCAGAAAGATGCAAAAGGGGCCTCTTTAATGAGCGAATCATAGCATGAGACTCATGTGCAATGACGAGAATGCATAAAAAACTTAATATTTACTAAGCTTGTTTTTTTTTCTATATAAGTTTGTTTGCTGGCAAACTGTGAGGAACTTTAATGTTCTTTTTGGAAAGCAGAGTGTTTTCCTGGCCTGAATCCAGTGACTATAGACGTGCACTTTGACACAAGACTTTGCAGCAGCTACCTTCAGATTCTGTGCTGAATTCGATTGGACAGCCAGTCCTGAACAAAGAAATCTATGCCACATGCCAAATCTCTTACCAGACTCATTTGCATTCACATTGGCTATTTGCTATTATGAAAATATATTGAAAAGCTAGTTTAATGTGGTTGTACTTACTCTTTTATATGGTTGTTATACAGCTAGATCCATAAGTATTTGGACAATGACATAATTTTCATAGCTTTGCCTCTGTAGACCACCACAGTGGATGTGATTGAAGTGCAAACTTTCAGCTTTAATAAAGGCGTTTAACAAAAGCGTTGCACTAACTGTTTAGGAATTACACCCATTTTTGCGCAGCCACGTTCAGCTGCTGCTTGTTTGAGGGTCCCTCTGCTTTGAGCCATTATCCATTTGCACTGTGAAGTGCTGTCTGATCAGTTTTGCAGCATTTGGCTGAATCTGAGCAGAGCATAGCGCCCAGTGCACTTCAGAATTCCTCCTGCTACTTCTAGCAGCAGTCACATCATCAATAAACACTAGTGATCTGGTTCAGCTGGGCAACAGGCCTCACCTGGCCATGGAAGTGCTTGCCAGTCAATTGTCCAGTTGCTTTTAAGCTTCTAAAAATGAGGGCTGTGCAGCAAAGATTATACTGTATATGCTTCGCTCAGAGTAGGCCGCTACAGAAGCTAAATTCAGTTGTAATGGTGTTGAGGCACGCAGCTGGAATTTCTGGTAATGACACTGACACACTGTAAGCCAATGCCACTGGGAAACCAAGTGATGGCACATCAACCACTGCTTGCATGCTTGCCCCTGTCATACTGTCTGACATTATTTAAATGCATTACTTTCCCCTTGCCTCTTTATTTCCCTGTGCTACTCCCGTGATTGGCATCTGATCTGCTCTAATTACCAGCTGATGTTTAGTAAATCTGCGAGGCTCTTCATTGTTAGAGAAGGGATTAGATTCATCCTGTCTCAACACACTCTTTCAGTCAACACAAATATCATTTTCCTTCTCTGGATGCTTTCTCACACACCTACTCGCCCAAGCAGTCAGTCGCTATGTCCTTTGTTTCCACTCTGCAAAGCTGAAAATTAAAACCTAATTCTCTATAAATTTTGATTCTTCTGTGTCGCAAAGTAATTTTGTGCTTTCTGGTTGTAATCAACCCGTAATTCCTAATATGGGTGAGATTTCATCTTCATATACAGTCCATAAAACCTGCACAGAAATTTCCTCCTACATTGTTTCAGGGAATCTATCTCTGCATGTGTTCTGGTCTGATACATTTTTAACTCTTTGCTTTCTTTCTTACTGTCTCTTTAACACAAATTCAATAAAAACTATACCTTCATAACTTTCTCATGAATAATGCACCACACAATATAACCCCACGGCTACCGACTATGCGCACCAAACATGCCGGTGCATGAGAGTGAGAAGTGAAAATTCCTGTGGTGCAGGTATTACTGATGTTGTGGGGACCTGCAGCCATTTACTTACTTTCATTATGAGGACATTTCTCCCTTATGGGGACAATTATATAAATCATTACTTTTTAGGGTGAAACTCTTTTATGACAGGGTTAAATGGGTAGTACGTATGCTTAAGGTTGGAGTAAGACTGTGAGCTTTTTTTATCCTGGAAGAACAGGATGGACAACCTCGACTCAACAAAATGACTCAGAGGCCAACACAACGAAGAGGTCAAATAGTCACCGTGCCAAAAGTAACACACTGAAAATAAAAAGAGAAGAAAAAAAAAGGACAATTAAAAAATTCAGTGGGCTGCTTTTGGCATGGTGTCGTTTCGCATGAATTCACATTTTCCTCCAGGTGTAGCCATGTCTTCCTTCAATCCTGAACCTAATGGTGACTGGAGCTGTTTTCCTGCTGTCTGTACAGTATGCTGGTATAGGCTGGACTCGGTTGTAACTGCCCTAGTGTGTCTTTCCAGCTTTAGCTGAAAAAAAAACAAAAAACTATGTGTTGTAGGACTGTCAAACTGCTATTTGAAAAGACCATATGGGTGCTTGTAGCCTGCTTGCAGGCATTTCACTCAATCTGGAAACCTGCTAAAGCACTGTGTGATGTCTTTATATACACACCATGGAATAGAAATGCAATATATCACAAAAGGACTATTTTCTTTTTACAAAAAATAAATAACACATTAATATAACCACCCACCCCACCCCCCAGCAGAAAACAGTTATTACATTACATAAAAATATATTGAGAAATAGAGAGCCGTATAGTAGACAAAGGAATTAACTCCAATCCCCTGGGTGTGTATCGCCTTTAAGTTTCCACAGTGAATCGATCGTCGCATTACCCCAGGAATCTAAGGAAGGCTTTTCAACCCTTTGCCTGTTTGTTTCATTTGTTAAGGATGAGACATGCTGATAGCAACCAGCAGAAGGTCTTTTACATCTGCCAACAGAGAGAACTCCAGTATCTTGCATGTGTAATATGCACAAATTGATCATTTTCTTTTCTTTGTTTGTTAACCCGCTGTCCTCTGGGTACAAATAAAGAACATAATGCTTCAGTCAATGAGGGACTGGTTTTAAGATCATTTTAGAGATACACATTAAATGTTCTTTCCAGAAGGAAGGATTTTTTTTTCATGAGATCTTATTTGCATTTATTTATTTTTCAGTTTACTTAGAGTTAGTGGCTCCATGGTGTGGTGGTTTACACATTTGCCAAGCGAGCGAAAGAATCCCAAAAGGAGACACAGATCCCTTTGGGGATGTGTCAGGAAGGGCATCCAGCATAAAAACCTGCCAAATCAAATGTGCTGCTCTCTTGTGAATAAGAGAGCAGCTGAAAGCATTTTTTATAGTTAGTGTGTTTGCACTTTTTTTATTTATTTATTTTTAATGCTTGGTTTTAGTTCAGTTTTTTATTCGTTTCAGTGTTAGTCTTTTGTTTTAATAATAATATATCTGTTTGGGTGTGTGTCAAATGCAAAATTTAAGAAATTCTAATTATGTATTACAATACAGGTGACAGCACTTTGATTATTAAGTGAAAAATTTGACTAAACTAACAAAGACATTTTTTTAAAAATTGAGACATTTCCTGTGCATTATTACTGTTTTTTTTTTTGTTTTGTTTTTTACATTATATTGTATTTTTTATTTTAAAATCGATTTTTTACTTTCTGCTACTTTATGGAGTAACATAAATCCTCCTGATCCAGTTATGATGATTAGGTTTCATGCTCGGTAGCTGAGCCCTTGAGCATATCTCGGTCCACTCTCTCGCTCTCTGAGAGGGATCTTCTTGCAAGTCCATCGGCTTCTGAAACAGAGCGGCATGACTTGCACACTGTACGTCTCCACTACCTGCGCTGCAGCAGATCATCATCAATCATACTGTACTGTGGCCTTTGTTCACGATGGGTGTAACCCACAGATTGTAGCGTAGCCTGTCTGGTTTTTTTGTTTTTTGTTTTTTTTTGGGGGGGGGGGGGCGTGTGTGTATGTGTGGCGGGTACGTGCCGACGTCACCGCTGGCTGCTTACTGTCAACGCCAAATAAAACGGGTTAAAACTTTTCAAGTGGACTCATGACAGCGGGGGAAACGGGGGGAGGCTTTCTTCTCCGGGCTGTAATGGTTGTTCGGTCGCGACACTGTTCACGTAGCAGAGGAGGTTGTTTTTGTCTCCCTCCTTTCTCGGCTCACACAGGGAGAAGCCTGCGGGCTGCCTCCTATTAGCAGACTTGCTAGCTAACGTCAAGTTGTAAGAAAGTGGGGGGGGAAGACGCCGGGCGAACGGGGAGCTCATCCGCCTACACAGACCTATGCGACGGATAGCAGGTAAGCGAGCTCTCCCTTCTCCTTCCACCATATCAGACACACTGCGGACCAAAGCCTCTCGTTTTTTTTTTATATTAGTTTAAGTATTCTCCCTGCACATACCTTGGGACAGCAACAGCCCTGTGTCCCTCTGTCCTGCTGCCTTTTCTGTGGCGGCAGAAACAACAGGACACGTAGCAGTCCTTACAGTTTTGAGCCTTCTTCTGAGTCAACTTTGCTCTCCTGAAATGAATCTGCTCCGTCTTGGCGGCTGGCTCGTCTGTACAGCTCCTTCCACACCTGCCTGGCTTGTATGTTAAGCAATGTTTTCCCATTGTTAGTAACAACCGTATTTTTCGGCACATTTTCCCATTCCCCTTAGCTGTCTGCAATGCTTTACGATGCATCTGCATATACCCCACCAAACATACTGGATCTATTTGTGGGGGATGTTGCTGTTACATAGCCCCTTTACTTTGAACCGAACCCCGCCAGTTGCCAGCTGGGGTGGTGCAGGCTGCACAACGCTCCAAATCAAAGAGGAGAGCGTTGCTAAATCTGGGCATTTCTTCCAGCTTCAACGGCAGTAGCCACCAGTTATGTATCAGTATTCTTGTCATGGTCCGGCCAGCCTGCTTGCTTGCGGGGTTCGGTGTCATGAAGCTGGCCAAGCCTCAGCTCGGAGCGAGCCAGACCCATCCCTCTGCTGTAGCAATGCGGTAGACAGGGGCCGGTTTAAATTTCCAAATGAATAAGGGGATGGGGAATTGAAGCGCTATTATTTATGTTTGGTCGATATGTCACGGGGTCACGGTTTTGCTGACAGCAGCAGGATAGTCCAGCGGACCAAGGTCGGACGAGGATGGCAGAGCACGTCTCCTGTCCGAGCTGTCAGCCGCAGTGAGGAGGCTCCGTGCGCCGCTCCATCCCATGGGGCGGTATGAACCAGCCTGCCAGGTGAAGAATGCCAATGAATTATTCAGGCACATGCTGCATATGATCAACGTCGCCCAAGAATGTGCGTAGCTGCTTTCTGGGGACAATAAGAGGCTCCCCCCTCCCCAAGAAGAATGGCCCTGCCTCAGCTTCCCTGCTGAACATGCCAGATTTTAGAGAATGGGGCTTTGGAAAGCTGAGTGGAGTAGGAGTTGCACTTCTTACAGCGGCTTTGATTCGTGGTAAATGTGTATATTTACTCGGATCTAGAGTGAAGTTTATTCTGCCGGTGGAAATTTGTGCAGAAGATTACCCCCGGTGGCTCTGAGCAGAGCTGTAATCTTCGGGGTAGATGGTTAAATTGATGCAATTTGCTCGTGGCAGTTGGACTGGAGGTGCTTAGGTTTCTTCAGTAGTTTGTTCTTGTGCTTTTCTTCCTTGTGTTTTCCAGAACAGTGTGTATGCACGGACACTTTACTGTAGAGTAAAAATAGAACTTAATGTCGGGTACATGCTAGTGTCATGGTGCTACCCAGGAGTTTAAACTGCTTGTGAACACAATGATTTAACAAGCTGTACAGCAGCTGCAGTCAAAAGTAACATTTTTCCTGCACAATGCTGTTTAGCATGCATAATATTTGTGATTTTATCAAAATAGGATATACAACCCAACCCAGCAGGGCTGCCTGTGTAAAATGTAAATGCATATAAATGTGTGAATATAAAATTTAAAGTAGTTTCCCACTCTGTTTCTTCTCCTCTTCTTTTATCAAGGAGACCAGTTGCTGTAGTTTTTAAAAGTGAACTGTTTTTCCATTGTGGCTTGATTATAGGATTTCATAATCCAAATGAATTGGACTGCTGTAGGAATATGTGCAAAATATGGTTTGGCTTATTGCTGAAATAAGCAAGGCCTTCTCTGACAGACTTCATCTTAGCAGCTGTATATGATGCTCCAAATAAATAAATAAATGCATCAATAAATAAACAAAAGCTTGGTGTTAATCGTGGCATCTCACACGTGGCATTTACCCATGCTGTTTCCACGAATGCACCCTTATTGGCTTTTGACCTTTGTGCTGATAACAAGCAGCACAGTTCCTCCTCTTTCTGTAACCCTGAGGATTATATGTCCAGAATTTTAAAATGAATTTAAGATTTTCCACTCGGCTTCACTCGATCTTCAATGAGCCCTGGCCCTGAGGATGCATCAGCGAGTATTAACTTACATTTGTGGATGCAGTGCTGAACTGTGTCCACTCACACGGGTTTTCAGTGTTTCTTAGCCCGCACAGTGAGCCCTTCAGTCCTGTATCACAGCCACTCAGTACTGGTTTTCAGGCTTGTCCCTTGACTTCACCTGCTTCTCTTAATTTTTTAGTAACATTAAATAGTAGATGATAAAATGCCAACAATGTTCAGCCGCATCCACATGCATGCACCTTTTAGGTTATCCAGGTGTAAACACAGAAACTACGTTTCTTAATATCTTCAACCTGGAAAGAGTTTTTCAAAAGCGGAGTTGTAAGTGCCTAAAATGCTGTTTATGTATGGGCACATGGACAAAAGCGCACAGGAAAAGCTACATTTACCTAAAATAAAAATAAAAATAAAACTTTTTTTAAAGTTAATTTATCAGTATTAATATTTAATATGTTGTGGCCATTGTAATTTTACAGTCAAATATAGCCTTAAACATTTTTAAATCTAAGAATTGAAATGTCTTTTTGCCACAGCATCCCAGCTTTTTGGAAACAAGGTTACATCAGGTTTAGTTCAGAGTCCAGATCAGTGCTGACAGTCGTGGTGATGACTGATAACAGGTCATGATGTGAATGCACTTCAGTAACCTGTGTTTTCCATGAACTTGGACTGACACCCCCCCTTTTTTTAAATCAGTATAGCTGTAATTGCCATTGTGATGTGTTTAAGGGGAGGAATCTGAGAAATGCAAATAATTTTTGTTTGCAGGAAATGAATAACAGGAACAAGGAACATGCAAGCTGATAAGTGTCGGGACTCCTAGTACCAAGTTCTTGCTAAGTACTCTTGAGAGCTGGGACTTCTATAAATGGTTAGTTTTTTCACTTATGTGGAATGTAATAATGTGTGAATGTCTTGTTCTTTAACATAAAAACCAATAGGATTACAGTCTGAGCTGTGATGTTAGTCTGTAATGAATTGACAAAAGACTATAAGGACTCATTTCCTCCTTTTTTCTCATTAAAGTCTTTTTGATTTAGTGGTTGTAGTGAACATGGTGCCAATCCCTCACTGATTACCTGCGGTTTGAAAAGACAGGTTTCTGGTTTGATGACTTGAGTCAAAGTAAATAAATCTTTAAAGCGACTCAACTGCAGTCTGTACACAGCGTACATTTGCAGTGTGCAGTTTGCACGTGGTTCCCTGGAGCGGCTGCCTTTAGTTTAACTCGCTTTGGTTTATCATTTTACGATAAAGTGTCAGCATATGGAAACAAAGCAGAATAGCTAAGATTGGATACACAAGGTTTAAACACAAATGCAGCCGTAACAACGAGCATTGTTTGAGTAAAATGCAGCCTAGAATTCTTTATGCAATCCATGGAGCTGGACTTGTTGCTTCATCTGAAAATCCTCTTTTGCTCAGGCTTTGTTTTCTTCTCAGGGATTTTTGGTGTGTCCTAAACAAGTCTCTGTAATCCCCTTGCAAAATGTGCATAATAACACAGAGCCTTTTTTTTCTTTCTTTTTTTAAATCCTAATGCTCAGATCATGTATTCACACCCAGTAACTTATTTTTGGTTCTGCCACTCTGTTGCCTTTAAATGCCTTTTACCTCACCCACCCCTTCCACTGTGTCCTCCTTGGCTAAAGCTGGCAGGTCACGTGCATGAGACAGCCCAGGGCGGCAGCGGGGATGGAGGTAGTGGTAGTGGAGTAGAGAGAGAGAGAGAGAGAGAGAGAGAGAGAGAGAGATAGAGAGAGAGAGAGAGGAGAGAGAGAAGAGAGAGAGAGAGAGAGAGAGAAGAGAGAGGAGAGAGAGAGAGAGAGCGAGAGAGAGAGGCGAGGAGAGAGAGAAGAGGAGAGAAGAGGAGAGGAGAGGAGAGAGAGAGAGAGGTAGAGGAGAGAGAGAAGGGAGAGAGAGAGGAGAGGAGAGAGAGAGAGAGAGGAGTAGGAAGAGAGAGAGAGGAGAGAGAGAGAGAGAGTAGGATGAGGAGGAGAGAGAGAGGAGAGGAGAGAGAGTAGAGGAGAGAGAGAGAGGTAGGAGGACGTAGATGAGAGGATGAGAGAGAGAGAGAGGGAGAGGAAGAGAGAGATGAGAGGAGAGAGGAGAGGAGAGAGAGAGAGTTAGAGAGAAGAGTGAGAGAGGAGAGGGAGGATAGAGAGAGGGAGAGAGAGGAGAGGAGAGAGAGAGAGAGAGGAAGATAGAAGGAGAGGAGAGAGAGAGAGGAGAGAGAGGAGAGAGAGAGAGAGTAGAGGAGGAGAGAGGAGAGAGAGATAGAGGATAGATAGGAGAGGAGAGAGGAAGAGGAGAGAGCGAGAGGAGAGAAGAGAGAGAGAGGAGACAGCGAGATGAGAGAGAGAGAGTAGATGACGGCGAGAAGTATATTATATTATATAATATATTATTATCTTATATATATATATATATATATTATATCTATTATAGATTATATATATATATATATTATATATATATATATATAAAAATAATTAGGGTTTTTTTTTTTTTTTTTTTTTTCCTCCATCTGTCTCTTTCCTTTTCCTTTGTGCACTGGATGAACCGCACAGCTTTTCCCCGCTCTTGCTGCCACACTCAATTTCTCTTCTGGCGCTGTCCAGGATGATTGACAGCCATTGATTGAACCTGTCCATGTGTATCAATCCCTGTGTATCCCCCGACCCCCTCCTCCCCCCTCCACTCCCCGCTGTGCTTAGGTGAAGTTGATGGAGACGAGCGAGTTGACCGTGGTAGCTGGCAGCTTTGTGGGTTTCCAGCTTCTCTTCTCAGTGGCCAGCCCGCCGCTCTCCTCCGCCATCACCCCAGGTTACGGACGGCTGCCTCCCACCCAGCTCACTGAATGGAACTCCAGGTATGTCACAGGAAAGCACTGCTTGGAAGCAGGCCCTTTCTATACTTCTTTACACCAGCGCTGTGCCAGTGCTCGGTACTAATACAGACACATTTTAACAGGAAGAGGACCGATTATGTTGCATTACTATCAGAGTTAGATGTAATATCTCTGGGAGGAAAATCATGATGGACAATCATTGGTGAATTTTTTGCCCCTGAACTCAGTAATTTCATCATTTGGGCCCTGCAATTTCGTGCTACCGTGCCAGTGCCACATACGTGTGTGTAATTATTATTTTTATTTATTTATTTTTGGTGGAAATGCATGGAATTGATTCTAGATTTAGCACCAGCACTGCGCTGGTGGAAAATGGGTATAGTAGGGATTTTTTATTTTTTTCTTCCCCCTCACTCAGAATGGGCTTTTGTGAGGTGATATAACATTAAGAATGATCGATAAGAATGATAAATGTTGAAACTTACCACACAAAAGTCTTGCGAAAATCCTCATTTCTATATTTTCCTAGCAAAATATAAAGAAATGAGGGGTGGCTCAAGTGTTGGCTCTGATCATTTACCAGAAATTTGTGTTAAGTTTCAGTAAATTAAACCGCAATTCTTAATACTAGTTAAACAAAATTATTTTGAAATCTGGCAGTTTCCCTTTGACTCTTCACTCTGATTTTCTATGCATGTCAAAATTTATATTTGGCATCATAAAACTGTAGTGAGATGCGCTTCCTCCTGCATAATGTTACAAAGCCTCGACCAAGCTAACCTCTGTTGTTTCTGGTGATGCGGCTCTGCTGAGATGAATCTTGATGTGCCTCGGGCCACCTCATCATTCTACACAACTACAGCTGTGATGTGAACGGCTGGCGGAGCACGGAGTGGTTTAAAGTTTCAAACTGAGACCTCAGGGGTGAAGTTCAGAGGGCAGTATTTTGTAGTTGCATAACATCTTTCACTGACTTTTTGTTTTCCTCTCCATCTGTTTTCTGTAATGTACTGCTCAGAGATAACGCTTTCTTCATACAACTATGGTTTACATTAGCCCGCTTCCCCCTGACTGAAAGAACTGAGTGCACTGACCAAGGAATCTGAGACAAGTCAAAGGCAAAGCACCGACGGTCCGCTCTAGAGTGGTCTGCTGTTGCATAACGGCCAGCTCTCACTGTGTCACTGTGTTGTTTATGTAACCGCAACTTAAGTGCAGGGAGAGAACGGAGAAAGGATTTCCAAGGAAAGGCAGTATGGCTTTGAACAAAGCAGCATATACTAGAACAAAATAATAGTCCATTTATCTCATGTCTTTTTTTTATACTTCCCATCCTCATATTTATTATTGCACATCCTCAAATGGAGTAACTTCTCCATACTGCATCTAGAACTTCCTCTAACAAAAGCACTCCATGACTTTTCTTTTAAGACTAGAGTCATACAGTAGCCTGTTGTCAAGCCAGTTTTGGCCAAAGCTCAGGCTGGCAGCTGCAGCCCGTGGATAGAGGCTGCTGTGCCCCAGAGGCCGCACGGTGACACTGGAGGAATTGTGATTGTAGTAGAGAAGAGATAAGACCCACTGGACCTCTGGAGTATCTCTTCAGTGGCCCAGATAACCACTCCAAGGTCAAAAGAGTTACTCCCTTGAACACAGTGCACAAAATAAATGTAACTACCATAGACCATGTGTAAAAATAAATAATAAAAATATGGGCACAGGCACCATGAGCTCACCCAGTAGGTTCTGGTCTCTGCATTTTGAAGCCACAGTGTTAAATTTAGACATGTTTTTTTTTTTTTTTTTTTTTTTTTTGAGTAAAGTTGATCATATTTAGAACAGATATTGGAAAGCTAAGCTTCGTCCATAAGCTACATGGGATGCAACACACAGACGATTCAATTAGCACCAAGTAAGAGGCCAATGAAATGGTAGAATTTCAGTCACAAAAATTCTAACACAAATCTATTTGTTGTGCTGCAGAAATGGCACATTCTAGTTTTTGTCAAATAATTCTAATAAACATGCATCCAAGGCACCGACATCACAAATGTGTTTGGGTGCAGGGCCCTGCTCCAGAAAGCAGGTTTAGTGGAATCTCTGTTAATCCTGAGATGAGAAAATATGGGGTTTTCTGATTGCTAGAAAGCAAGCGTGACATATCGAGGTCTTTTTGTTTTCTTTTTCTTTTTCTTTTTGCTAGCTGGCTCAACAAAACCTAAATCCCCAGTCAGAGATAATTGGTATCATGATGATAGTGATCAGCTTTTGTTGTTAGCCTAGGCTTCAGGCTCTGTGTATTCATCTAAATGGTGGTTTTTCATTTGAATTGGTCACAGTGATTCTCCATTACTGATGTACATACTCTCCTCAGGTCAGCATACTCGGAGTTGACTGACGTAATTCCGATGAGCTGCTCTGGAACCAAAAATTCAGTTTCCAATCTTGGAGTAAACTCAGAGCTTAGGGTTTAGACATAGTTTAGACTCAGTTTGTTAAACCTGGTTTCAGGAACTGGCCGCGGTTCAGTGACTCAAACCCGAGGCAAAGCCTAGGAGACAGCAATAGCTGCCTGTGTCGGCCCAAGTGTCTATCAAAGTCGCAACGTTCTTAACTTTAAGCCTCAATTAAAATCCAAATAAAAATTGTCTAGTAGTTCCCCCCCCCCCTAATAACAATCTACAGAGACCAAACCATCTTTGTAAAAGGCTGTAAACATCTTATTTTCACGGCTGAAATTGGCATTTTAACACAGGAGTCCATGTGGATGGACTCACTTTTGGAGCCAGCTTCCAGTGGGCATCACTAACTGCACGCTTTAGCGATTCATTTTCCAGCCCCAGAGCTTCCCTCTTGGTAAACATGTGCTGTATGCATGTATGAACAGACATATAAAAGACTGATTGTTCCTGACTGTAAACCTATTAGTCTGTTGTCACCTTTACTAAGTGTGTGTGTGTGTGTGTGTGTGTGTGTGTGTGTGTGTGTGTGTGTGTGTGTGTGTGTGTCACAGGTTGGTGTCTACAGTGCACGCCTTGATTGTGGGCTTGTTCTGTTTGTACATCCTGTGGTACGACGACGCAGTCAACGCCAATCCTGTCTGGTAAGAGGAACAAAAGAAGGGGCGGGGGGGGTTTGCTCATGCATAAGCAAAATATTCGTGAATGTCCTGTCATGTATATGAAATAAGGCAGTATTTGTAGCATGCAACCCATACAACCTTATAAACTTTCATGACTGTAAAAGGCAAAATATTGGAACATTGTTAACGCTCTGGGTGCTTTTTAGAGAAAACTGTGTTCCCACGTCTGCCTTTTCAGACTGGCAGCCTCAACTTTCTCACATGGGAAGGGTGGAAACTGATAAAGGGGTGAAGAGGGAGGCAGGGGTGGCAGTGAAAAATCGTCAGGATTGGTAGTTAATACCTTTTTGGCGCGACAGAGATGGCATTCCCTTCATGAGAACGAAAGGGGGAAGGAGGGAGGATGGATCTAACGTGTCAGTGGAGTCTCCAGAGAGTTGTTGAGTCGGAGGATTTAGACTTTGATTTTTGTCTTCGCTGTCTTCTCTGTCTTCACTCTCCCCACTAGTGCTGACTGTGTTATTTGGATCAGTGAATCCTGAAAAAGAGAAATGGTAATCTCTCTCCCCTTTTCTTTCTCCTTTCTAATATCTCAATCAGTCGTTGAAAGGCATTTCTCCGCAGCTTTCTCCCTAATTTTTCTCACTTACAACACTACTTCGTTCCTTCCTTCCTCCTCTCTCTCTCCTCTTTTCCCTTATTTTCTGTTTCACTTCCTCTCTGACTGTCTAGCAGACGACAAGTCCCACCAACAAGACTTCTTTTCATAACAAACAGCAGCAGCTTAGTCTTCTGCCCAACCCCCCCACCCCCCCAATCTCCCTTATGCCACCAGACCTCACTATCCTCCTCCTGCTTCTGGCTGCCTGTTGAATCAATGCAGCACACCTCCCTCTTTTATTCTCTCTCTCTCTTTCGATCCTGGCTAGCATCACTGATGGAGCAAAAAAGGGGAGAAAAGAGAAAGTGGGAGCAAGTAGGGGACGGGCAAGGGGGATGAGCTCTCTCTCCCTCCCTCCTCCTGCTTCTAGCACCCCCCCCCCCCCCCCCGACCCTTCCCGAAGTCTCTTTGCTTTTACAAATATTTTTTGGGGTGCAGGATTTTTCTTCTATCACACAACTTCTGTCAGCCCCCATGAGGAATAGGTGACAGGCATTTCTCTGTTTAAATCGTTTCTTTGTTCCAACTTCATTTCTTCACTGCTATTGTTGAATTTCTTAAGCTTATCCTCGTCACCCACCAGCACCTGGCAAATTCCCAGAAGTATCCTAATGCCTGAAAGCTCATCTCATTGCAACACCGGAGTGGAGCAAGCCTTAATTCTCCAGTCAATCTGATTGCATTACAGCATCATTAAGGCCTGTCACACAGCAGCATTGTTCTCTCGGTGCTGTGCTAAATGGTGGCGGAGTGGTCAGAGCCAAACTGTTAGAAGCGCGCTTTGTTTGCAGCTGCTGCTCAGGCTCTTTCAGGGTGTCACTCTGGCTGTCAGCTTGGCTTTGGCTGTTATCATAATCCATTCGGTTAACAAGCACCGTGTCTGCCGGCCTCGCCCCTGCTGCATGTTTTTGATTGGCTTATCTGGACATGAACTTAACATGTGCACCTCACTCTGAGGAGAATCGAAGACCACGTTTCAGGTTGTGTGACATTTAGGACAACCCAGTGTACATTTTTGACATTGAAGCTGACGTTGAAGACGCTTGGCGTTGTACAAGAACCTTTATACAGTTATTTTAAAGCGCACCCTGTGTCAATTCTAAGGTTTTACATATCAGGGCATAAAATGGTCTTAAAATGAGGTAAATACAACAACACGTGACATATTACACAGTGTCATTATTTATTTATTTATTTAACAGAAACTAAGCCGAAATGGAGCAGTGTTTGAAAAACTAAGCACTCCCTATGAGTCAGTAACTCGTGGAACGACCTTTAGCAGCAGTAACTTGAAGTAATTGTTTTCTGTGTCTCTATCAGTCCCTCACATCGTTGTGAAGGGTGTACTTTCTTTTTACTGTGACTGTGTTCTTGTGTTCCTTATCCAGGATGTTTGGTTCAGTGAGTCTTTCTGGTGAGATTACATGGATGTAATTACGTAGTTAAAATTAGTTTGTTAAGCAATACATTGGAAATTCCTCACAGTACTGTGAAAGAGGCAATGTCGGCAGCATATGGGCAGGTCTACTGGCAGGCAGCTCACTGGCATATTGTACAAAGAGCAAGCTATAATGTTAGAAAACTGCAGAGGTTAGACACATAATACACGCTACACAGCAACACAGCTTTTGCAGCCAAAGCAGTAGTGTGAGTGCGTGTGATAGGAAAAAGTTGCATCTCTTGCTATAATAAAAAAAAAAAAGTGCTGTATTTATTTAGAATGTTATAGATTGTAGTTTAAAGCAATCAATGAGCCTGAAAAGGCATCAGTGCATCAATCTGATGCAAGAACACGTGTAAGTGCATTAAAAAGTATTTAAACCGTTAAACAAGCTGGCTTGCATATTTTGCAAGTAGCGTCATTCAGTCTCCTCTGCTGAGAATCTGTACCTGTCACTGATGCTAATCAGAAAACGACAAAGGGTTTAGATGCTGTCTAATAGCTAGAATTCCTCCAATGATCTTTCAGGAACAGTTACACTGTTTTTCCCGTGAACCGATTGGTCTCTGGGCAATGGTACGTGTTGATCTCTTATCTCAAGCACAATGTGCCCAGGAGCAGGTTAGGTATGCAACAGAAGGTAGCATGGTGATGTAAGCAGATAAGAGAAGTGCATTTGTAACGCTGAAAATCCAGAGGAACTTACTGGACCTAGCTGAGCCCCCAAACCTGCTTTACAGCACTAGCCTCTTTCCTGAGGAGGTGAGCACGTTCCCATCAGCGTTCTGCTTCGGTTTTATTCAAAGAAGTGTTACCCTGCAGATAAGAGATTTCAGACCACACAGCTTAAGTTGTTGCTTTTAAAAATCAGCAGAGGTGATGAGGCGAGAGGTCCATCAACTGTTTTTTTTTTTTTTTTTTTTTTTTTTTAGATGTCAGATTCAACTCATTGTCATTGTGCGCACAAGGCACACAAAGAAATGATCGTTCCAGATCACTCATCCAGAGACGAGCATCTGCGGTCATGCAGCCAGAGACCGGCGCTACCGTTAGGCAATGTGATTTAAGTGTCTTGCCCAAGGACACAATGCAGCGCAGGGACAGGGGCTCGAACCAGCAACCCTCCAGCTGCAAGGCAAACACCTACCCACTGTGCCACTGCCACTTTTTTGTTTGTTTGTTTTTTGGGTCATCCACCTGTATCCCTGCTCTGTGTGTGTGTGTGTGTGTGTGTGTGTATGTGTGTGTGTGTGTGTGTGTGTGTGTGTGTGTGTGTGTGTGTGTGTGTGGATTTTCTTTTCTCTTCATTCAAAAGTGTTACCAGAGTTTTTATTTCTTAAATCCCTTTAAAGATTTTATTTGTATAAAAGGTCTATTACATTACACTAAATACAAAAAAATCCCAGTGGTCTAACAAATGGAGAAATTTGTACCTTTATTGGCTTAAATTGGACTTAGTAAAGGTCAGGAGTAAAATCTGAATTAAGTATCGGATGGAAGAAGTAGAAATCTATGCTTATTTATGTAGGGTGGATTTCAGAGTACCATCATCATCATCATCATCCTTGGTCGTAAGAGCAGAAATAAAGTTTGCCTCCTGGTTCCTTTAGCCACAGGCTAAATAAGAGTCCTTGAGAATTATCACCCAATAATATGAAACGGTATTTCTTTATTTCCATCTTAGCAGAATCGATATTTAAATAAAAAAGAAAACAGAAAAGGACATTGAATGGAATCTTTCTTGTGAAAGGATGATCTTTGAAAAGTGCTTTGATACATCAGACTCAGAAAACACAGCTCGAAGTCCCACCATTGTGCTGCTGTCTGTTTGTTGAGAGAGACGTCACTCTCATTCTTGACAGTAAAAACCTTGAAAAGCTGTTTCTTTGAATCGAAATAATGGCCCGCTGAAACTCAGAGCCAGCAGACCGCTCCTGATTTGTCTGTAGACCTAAGCTGTTGATAACCTCTCTGGAAAGACTGAACTGAACGGTTCCAGACTAAGGATGAACAAAAAGGTTAAGAGTAACTGAAAGTCTGGCCCTTCTATTTTCATGCTGCCACAAGTTTGTTTCAAGCTGTCATTTGTCATAACAGCTCCAGATCAGCTGCTGGTGAACAGAACTCATAGTCCAAACATTTTATCACACTTCCCTCATTTTTGTTTGACGACTTTCATCTCAGATGGCCCAAAATCACACAGAGCGGGGGGAGTGTTAAAAAGCGGAACAGTCAGTGATTAAGATGGGAGGCAGTCAAGGGTATGCAGCTGCCACAGAGATAAATGATACAGAGTACAGTACAGAACATTGCAGGTAATTCTATACTTTGATGTGCCGGAGAGGATGATCTACTGAACAAAGACAAACTCTGAAGAAGGATTAGCTTTCTTCTACAAACAGAATTGCTGTTGCTGTGCTAAAAATACTTATAAAAGTCAGGGTCGTTTTTATTTTATAAACTCAGCCCTGTTTGAAGTCAAAGAGCGGATATCCCTTATCCCCTTCGGTCATGATACGGGAATTTTGATGGGGGAAAAAAATCATCTTCTGCCTACATAATCTTTTTAAGTGGGAGATGTCAGCAAATTAATATTACAGGACAGTATATAACTATAGACAGTGATGCACACAGTTGTGTATGCGGTGACTGAAAGGGGTTAAGTGGTCGTCTCAGGCACACTAAACCTTCTGTTTGCGAGGGGCAGCTAAATTGGGTCGAAGTAAGAAGAGCTGCTTGTTTCAGACAGTGATTGTTTATGAACTGCGAATAATGTGAAGCTACTCTAGTAAAGTTCAAAAATAAAAATAAACTTTGAGTTTAAGTTTTGCCTTTTTAATAAAAAAGAAATCTAAAAGAACTTAAATATTCTGTTTCTTATAGGAAAACTTTTATCTGTAGCCCCATGAAGAAAGACTGTATTTATCTGACAGTAAGGTAAACTGAGTGCATCGAGCTCTCTCAAATGATTTCTGCTTGCCACTTAACAGCAAATCGTTTGGTTTGAGTGTTTTTTGCACGCGGCTCGTTCGAGTCAGCACTATTGTAGCACTTCCTGTTTAAAAGTTGTTGTATCACTTTCTGGGCCAAATTCCAGTCGGTTAAACATTCATGAAGAGAGAACGTGAAAGAACTGTAGATGTGCTTAATCGAATGTGACGATCATGAGGCATGTGGATTTTCAGGTTCAGAATGGGCATTGGCCCACCTGATAGTTGCTTGGTGCACTTCTGTGCAAGTGTGATGGTTAAGTGATACAGTTGCTCAGTTAATAGGAAGAGCACTAAGATAAAGTAATGGTATTTAAACAGTGTGACCAAGCTAGTGAGAAACTGCTGGTTTAGTTTTAGACCAGGTTGCCTCAAAGTGTCAGTAACGTAAAATACACTTATGTCGAAACTGCTTACTAATACAGAGGTTTTATTTTTACTCATATGTACACAGTGTGTGTACAGGACCTTAAAACATCCCCAAGTTTGACTGGGGGTCCATTCAGTCTTTAAAGAGGTCTGCAGTATTCTGATGGAGACCCTAAAAGTGATGATGAAGAAGGATGAAGGCCTCGATAGCCACTGTGCTCATTAGTCTATGGAAATGGGGATATGCAAGTTTAATGACAAATGGCTTGAGAATAACAATTAGTCTTTGTGGTTAAATTTGGCACCTGGAAATGCTCATAAAGCAAACTGCACTGCTTCCAGTGTGCTTAGAACAGCAATGATATTTTCATTTTTCTTTTCACATTAATAACCATGTTTGGGCACTATTCTTAAACTCAACCAAAATACTCTGACATCAATGTGTCTGTGTCTCCATCACATTTGCTCATTTCATTTGATATTAAAGTGGTATTTAAAAAAATAAAATAAAGTAAAATTCTTGAATTTAACTTGGTTATGTCTCTATACATTCATTGTACTCAGTTAAAGTACTTATATTAAAGTGTGGCAGTCAAAATTTACCTTAGAGCTAAAGAATCCATTTTTGGAAGCAGTGAGCTCAGGGTCGTGTTGTTAGTGTGGGTACAGTATACAGTAGAGCATGTGTGCTGTGAGGTCCTGTTACACAAGCAGTCAGCCAGTCATTTGGTATACGATACTTGTGGCTGATACAAGAATCGGATCTCTATTGAATCAGACACACCTCCGCTGTCGCTTTAAGCAGATGTTATTTGCAAGGACACCTTAACGTCAGTGCAGCAGGTCAAAGGTTTATGGCCTGAAGTACTAATCGCTGTTTAAACAGAAATGTTATCAAAAGGGAGGGGAAACAAAGAGTGTCAGCATCGCGATATCTTCTCTTCGGAGCTATCTCTCGTGGAGTCACCACAAGCATTGCTCTTGTCAACATAGTTGTCTTCTTACCACATTGGGGTTGATTGTCTAACCCCGATGTGTCGTCTTACCACATCGGGGTTAGACGATCAACCTTAAGTGACCTTTCATTTTTAATCTGCTAAGAAATGCAATATTGCTGACTGTCAATAAATGAAGCAATTAAAACATCTTGACGTATTTCTAGAACTGAAACTTCTCTCTCCTGGCTTTTTTTTGTTGTTGTTGTGTTGATATTGAATGTTATGGCTTTGTTGAATGTGCTTTTACACTGTATCCTTTGCTCTTCTACAGGGGTGACCCCAGTCTTGTCAAACTAAATGTAGCCATAACCTGTGGTTACCTCCTATACGGTGAGTTTTTTTTGTTAGCTTTTCTCTCTGTTTAATGTTTTTTTTTTTTTCCCGTGGGGCATAAAGAGCAGTCATTAGTCTTCTGTGTGTATACTCATAGAGGGGCTTTTGCTCTACAGTAGCTTGATTACAATAAAAATATCAGTTTAGATTAAATGCATATTACAAGCTATAAAGGGCACCGGTGGTACATGAATACACAGGGCCACCAAAAAGAACAGCATATTTGAAATATCAGGCTTAACAGAAAGTATTTATTTCTTACATGGATATTTTCTTACCATTTGATTTGAAACTGATTTGAAAGCATACTGTACATAGTTTCCCACAGAATTCAAACCAAAAGGAGGCACACCCACATGTATGTCACAGTGCTGAGCTCATGACGCATCTAAATGACACTCTTAAATGAAAGAAACAAGACTGAATGACCTTAGAGATATGACATTCAGAATTCAAATGTTCCTCAAAAATAATACCAAGGTTCTTGGCAGATGATCTGATATTGCTGGAGAGGGGGGGCCAGTGTAATGACTGTCCGCTTTTAGAGAAATTGTAAGAGCCTGTTACAAGAGCCTCAGTTTTGCCAGGATTGAGATGGAAGAAATTTATAGACATCCAATCATTAATGGCAGAGAAGCATTCTCTGAGGTAGGAGACATGTATCATCAGCATAGCAATGGTGGGAGATGCTTTTTAGAAGCTGTTTAATAGATCACCCAGAAGTAATGTATATAAAGAAAGCACCAAGGACTGAGCCCTGAGGAACTCCACATACGAGGAGCCCTAATGATGACATAGACATGGTAACACAAATTCTGAAGTGTCTGTCAGACAACTTTGATGAGCACCATTTGAGTGCAGGTGCCAGAAATGCCAACCCGATTCCATAATCTGTCAGTAAGAATATGATCAGTGGTGTCAAAGGCTATTAATTTGGTTTGATTTCTTCAAAAACCAGGTTGAAATTTATCTAATATGTTGTTTCCTTCGACCAGTCCAAGTAGAAGATATGCAACAGCTTTCTCAAGGATTTTAGAAATAAATGGGCCTGCAATTTTCTAGAACCGTGGGATCTAGGAGGGTTTTTAAGCAGAAGGATGGCGTTGGCTGTTTTCAAGTAATCTGGTATGCAGCTAGATAATAGAAACTGACTATAGAGAGAAGCCGGGGAGATTACAGGTAGAACCTCTTTAAGAAATTTGGTAGGAATAAGGTCAGTTGCCCAGGAAGAAGTGTGCATGTGAGAAACTATAACAAACAGATTTATCATGGAAATCAAATGAAACTCTGGTAGAAGAACAGATCAGAAACTTGGATAAGTTGATAGGATCCAGGCTTGAACTGTGACCTGATACTATTGAGCTTACCCGCAAATAACTGAGACTGAGCAGGATTAAGGAGTCTGCTGATGGTGGTAAACAAGAACCTTGGATTTTTTTGTTTGTCTGTTTGTTTTGCTAATCGAGCCAGAGAAGTAGAATGTCCATACACCGTGATTTGTAATTTTCCCATCTCTGTTCAGCTTTTCTGCACACTCCTCTTCTATGATGACAAATATAGTCATTGTTCCAGGGGGAGGGATTAAAAGCTGAAGCTAATCTGAATTTTTAAAGGGGCTACATTATCAAGAACTAATGTACACAGATTATTAAACCAATTAAGTGAATCATTGATGTTTTAACACGTGTGCTGAGATGGACATAAGAAGAGAGAGCTGAAAATCTATCTACTGAGTTCTCATTAAAGATGCAACTATATGGTTCTCCTCTTGGAAAACAAGACTGTTTAAAACTGTGCCAAAAATGGTGCATTTATGGCCAGACAGTTAATCGGACATACAGAGAGAGTCTAAAGGTAAACCAAGAGTAAAAAAAATACCATCCACAGTATGCCCACCATATGTGTGGGACCATTAACGTGTTGCACAAAATTAAATGACTTTGCAATATTAAGATATTCAGTGGCAGTACAATTAGAGGAATCATCAATGTGCAAGTTAAAGTCACATACCAAATGTGTCAAATTTAACAGTAGGTGAAAGCAGATTGGAGATCCTATTAAGGAAGTTGGTAGCAGATTTAGGTGGTCAGTAGATGATAATACAGCAAACTGGATTTTCAGAGTCAATTTTGAACAAAAGTAATTTGAATGAAAAGAATCAGGAGGAAATGGAACACAATTTAAGTGACCTTTTGTAAACGCTGCTATTCCCCCATTGCTTCCTGAGCACCTCGGCACATTCAAGAATTTATTTGGTAGGCAAAGTTCCACAAGGTGGCAGGTGTCCCCTGGTGTGAGCCAGCCTCAGTGATGCAGAAGACGTTTATTTTTTTGAGCGTTAACAAAATCATTAAGAATAAATTATTTATTAGATAAAAATCTGCTCTTTTTTTAACAGGGTGATAATTGCTAGCTTAGGAGGCTGGGCACCGTAATGAGGTAATTAAACCTGAGTGCAGAAATTTGATGAATATGAAACCATTTCCTTGAGATTGGGGAATTGGGCATAGCAGGGGCAACTGGAATGAGACTCATTATAGATGCAGCTAAATAACATTGTGGATGACCACATGAGCAGGTTGGTCATCCTGATGGTATATCAGTTCTGTTATTCTCTCAAACAGATGAGGAATAAAAACAAATTGCAGAACGTATGCGGCCTGCCTAAGTAAAGTCTACATGGGAAATGCTGCGTGACTACTGGATGGCATTAAATTTTGTCCTTCACTTTCTTTCTTTCTTTCTTGGTCTTGACGTCTTGATGGCTTGATTGTGCTCATGAACGCATTGTCAGCCCCAGAAGCTTTTTAATATGTTAAATAATGTGTTTACTTGATATGTTCAAAAGTGAATGCTCATTAAGTCAAAGGGAATTTGTGTTTGAATATGAGTCAGTCCTAAATGTTCTGTGTGCATCTCAGACCAAATTCAGACTGCTTTAGACCTTAAGTTAGATTTCAGATGACATTTGTCTTTAAAGTTGTCTCAGATAAGACAACACAAAAGTCCTAAACTTTTCCCTCTTCTTCTGGAGTCACCTCTGGGCTTTGTTCAGCTGTATAATAACATGTAATATTTTGCCAGCATTGTGACCAATGTTTCCTCTTCCTCTCTAGACCTCGTGCTGCTAGCGTGTAACTGGAGCACTATGGGGACAGCTTTTTCGTCTGCCACCACTTGGCGGCGCTCTATGCTTATGGATATGTTTTGGTGAGCCGATCATCCTTCAGTAGTAGGCTGGAACGTGTCATGCTGTTTTTGTGTCATTTTCCTTCCTGAACTCCTGGTCGTGTGTGTGTGTGTGTGTGTGTGTGTGTGTGTGTGTGTGTGTGTGTGTGTGTGTGTGTGTGTGTTCTTCACAGACCCGTGGCGTCCTTCCCTACTTTGCCAATTTTCGTCTCATTTCAGAGCTATCCACACCGTTTGTGAACCAAAGGTGAGTCAGCCTGACTTGTGAATATGTACTTGTCAGGATTCCCTTCACACCATATGGCAGACATATCTTCTGCCCTGACATTTCTTAATCACTCTTTCCCTCCAGGTGGTTCTTCGAGGCATTGAAGTACCCCCGCTCACACCGGTTGGTGGTGTTAAACGGTGTTGCCATGGCTGTGGTGTTCTTCCTGGTGCGCATTGCAGTCATGCCATCCTACTGGGCCAGTGTATTTGCCACTTTCGGCACTCCAGAGTTTGAGCGGCTAGGCTTGGGTGCCCAGGTGGCATGGATCACCTCCTGCATTGCCCTGGATGTCTTGAACACTATCTGGATGTATAAAATCACCCGGGGCTGCTACAAGGTCCTGACTGGGAGAGGAGGGCGAAAGGTCAAGGTAGAAGCAGAGGCAGCATCTTCCTCAGACAAGAAGCACACCAACAATCATACAGACTGAGGAGATGTAGAGCAGAGGATATGTAGACACAAACATAAGCATGGAAGGAGGCTGGACACCCAGGAACCTCAAAGCCTCTTTTGCAAAAGCCTCAGCGTCCCTCTCACCCTCAATCTCAGCCTCTGATCTTCTTAAAGTCAGCTAGTGGCCTGGGCTAAGAGTCCTCAGGTTCTCACCCTGACACGGGACAAGCACCAGCGTTCGCAACCTTTTTCACTGACAGATTAGTATCCTGCTGGGTGATAGCTTTCAGACAGCAAGGTAGAGCTCAAAAGCACACTTTTAACTCCGTCTGTTGCTTCTGTCGCTACCACCAGTCCTCTCTCATCTCCCCCACAGTCTGCTCTCACACTCAACTTCAGCCAAAGCCCAATCTTCTGAAGTGCCTGTGGGGGGGAGGGGGGTAGAGAGGAAAAAAAAAAAAAAACAGGAAAGCAATAACAGTGGAGGAGTACATCACCCATTCTAAAAGAGCTTAGCCCCTTCAAAACAACAAGCATCTCACTCACACTTACAACTAGAGGCTTCCTCTCGTCTTCATTCTCCGTCCACACTCGTGGCTTGCAGAGTGACAAACTCTCACATCAGACCCATACAGTGTGAATCTATAGGGCTCTTGTCTTAAACTCATCAAACCTCACAAAAAAGAGAGAGAGACAGGAAAAACACCATAAATGCCTCTTCTACAGTATCACCTGCTGTGGCCTCCTTGTAACAAGTGGCACCTACGTGTATCACCAGCCATGCCCCTCCAACCTCTTTATCATTTGGAGTTTCTGTGTAAAATGCTAAGAATATGCATGCAGGAGAGAGAAACTCACTCTTTCACATTTAGCTCCTCACGGGACAATTTAGCCTTTTCAGTATTCTTTGTTATGGCTTTTTTCTTTTTTTTTTTTTAATTTAAAACTTGTCATTAGCAGTTAAAGGAATACCATATTCATTGCAACCCTCTGCCTCACTGGGTAGGGCTCCACTATTGAGCTCCAGCATTTTTGTTCTACCTCTCCCCCTGCCTTACAAAGAGTCTGTCGATCCCTTCCTCATGAATTACTCAGCTGTTTATTTTCTTTCCCTAGTTAAAAAAAAAAAAATCCTTCAAGACATGTCCTGTCTCAACATTACTGGCTCTAAGGGACTTCTCCCTCTGTCTTCAGAGCTTATCCCAGCCAATGCAGTGCAGCATCACTTTGCTCGCAAACTGCATCCAGTCACAGTATTTTTCTAGTGGGACACCCCCTTAAGCTTCTCCTGCTTATCCGCTCTGTTTTCAGTGACTCTAATAGTGGAAGGGAGTCAGAAGACTCACACATGTTCACTTGTTTGCACATGCACTGCATAGCGTGCAGTCTATACACTGTATTCGGTGCCCTTTTTAAACACCATGGTGGTGCTTGTCCTTTTGCAGAATCTGAGCAATAGGAACGGTAGCAATATACTTTTTTTTTTTTTTTTCTCCCCTCAAAATTCTGTCAGATAAGGAAATTCATTCAGATGTACCCGTCTGTGAGAACAGAAAGTAATGTGGCAATCTGCATGATTTATTTTTCTCTATAAAACATATCCTCACTGTTGAGCATGGTAAGAGTGACATATTTCTGTAATGCCTTAGTGAATAGGTAAATAGATGACTAACATCTAAATATTAAATGCATTAATCTAATGCTAAAGAGGGTGGGGGGAGGGGGGTGTCTTCCAAAATGTTTTCCTCTCAGAGCATACTCAAAGCATGTACTTCTTGTATTTTTGATTGTTTCTCCACTACCTGCATGTCTGTACAGTGTATACACATACAGTAGGTAAGTTGTGCGTACTGTATGGCTAAGTCATTAGGTGTTTCCACACTTTCTGTAGGCCAGTTGGCATTACTTGGTTTTACTAATTCATCAGTTCTTCTGTCAGCAGACTCTAACAGCTGATTTCATGACAGACAGAAACGCAGCAGATGTTTCAGATTTTGGATTTTAATTTTTTTTTTTTTTTTTTAATTGAAACTAGAAATGACAGGTTTGTACTTTGCCTGCGTGTTTACTCATGTTTCTTCTTTGCTTAAAAGAGCAATCCACCAGTTTAGCATAGCATATTTAGCATTGTTGGACTTATGCTGGGCAGTTTGAGATGACACGGTAACCAGATTTGCCTGAAATCTGCGCAAAAAAAAGTTTCCATATTTGTACAGTAGATAAAAGTACAGTCAACCTCAAGTGGGTACATGGATCCAACAGAAGAGGCCTGATTAAAAGATCAGCAAACAAGTTAATACTGTAATCTGCAACAAAAGTACAGCATTTGTGTGTTCATTTGAGGACTTAGTTTCTTTATCACTCTACACACACACTTCAGTGGAGCCCTTCCTACCCACCATGTAACAGGCAGCTGCCAGTCTCAGCCAGAGATGAGGACTGAGCTACAGTTATAAGCACACCTGTTTCTAACTCCACACCCCCAGTTTTCTCTGTCTGGCTCATTTTAGCCTCAGCTAACCCTACCTCGTGTGACATCACCAGTCCCCCCCCCCCCCCCCCCCATGTTTCACATAATACCCAAACACTACTTTCACATGCAGACTGTGAAGTGTTAAACTGGTGGATTTCTCCTTCAGGACTTTGTACGCGTCGTCGTATCGATGTTTAAAATAGTCTGAGAATATCTGCTGGTGTGTTCACTGTGGAAATATAAAGCACATTCCCTGTGGGGCTGTAACTCTCCTGTGTTTCTGTCTGTCACCGCAAAGGAGGGGCTACAGTATCTTGTGCCTTTTTAGACAAACAGTGGATGTGATGCAGTCAGATTTGAATTAGCATGAACTTTCTCATGTAATATCCAGTGATTATCTCTTCTATATTCCTTATGTATACTCTGTGTATATAGTTTTATAACCTGCCTGCACAATGATTAAACCGGCCAAGTATTATAATCCAAAGCCGACCCCAGCCGGGGAGCCTGTTTCTATGTTGATTTTTGTGCCCTCCTGAAAACTGGGGTATATCTGAATGTTGTGAAGGGTTATTTAGTGGCATTGAGATGATCTTGCAAATGTCTGAGGTGAAATGGAAATCTTTTTATTTTTATTTAACATAAGATCTTTAAGCTGTACGTGTACAGTAGCGGATGGGAAGGCTAACATCTCATTTCTCCAGCCTTCTGAAATCAAAGCTGTGAATATTCAGTCGAAACTACAGAGCAGGGGAGGCTTTACTGAGACGCCGCTGAGCAGTGATGCTGGTATGCTTCTTATTGCAGCGTTTTTTTTTTTGTTTTTGTTTTGTTTTTTTTTTGATGAGTTTAGGCTGAGACTGCTCTCTGGTACATGTCTCGTGCACAAAGTAAAAGGACACAGATGGGATGTTTGTTGCCTGGCTGTTTGCAAACTGGACAAATAGAGTTTTTGTACCTGTCAGGGTTTTTCTACAGAATATATTTCAAGATCTAATGTTTGTGCTTTGTCTCTCACTGTGGGGCTGTTTGGACAGAGACAGTGAATGGAATGATATGAGGCCATGATCGGTGTTATGTACTAATTATTTTATCTGTTTACAGCAACCAAATTGCTGCTGTTTGTTATGGCATTTAATAAACATAAATTGCTCAAGTATATGTATATAAAGTTATCAAAAATCATCTTGTTATCAAATTATTGATATATTAGTGGGAAAATGGCAAGTTTGGCAGTGAACCTCCACCAGTTTGCTGGGAACACGGTTAGGTTATCTCTGAGCCACGTGCTCAGCAGGCACATTTTTCAAAGACTAGAAAATGTTCCGATGAAGTTCGTTTTGGCCTGACAACTGAGCTTTTCCATTTGGGGATGCAAAATAAACAAATTTTAAAAAAGGAAAAAAAGCCCGTTAACCTCCTGCTAATGCTAAATGGGTTGCCTCTGAGCTGGTGGAAGTTTAAATGGTGTGCGTCTCAGTTCCTTCCAGTTACACATGAAGCAAAACAGTTTTTCCTGTAGTTTTGGTCTTCTGGTGTACAATGAAATATGAGATGAATCTTAAGGATGACTGTTTTTGTATAATGATAAAGAACAGTGATAATCAAGTGATGTGCCAGTGTGGCTTCTCCTTCTGCCCCTCTGTCTCACACAAAGCATTTTGTGTTTTAATGCAATGCAGTTTCTTGTTATGATCTTGTTTATGTTTTCTGGAGATTTTAATGTGAAACAGCCTACACTACACACAGACACACAGCCCTTGGGGTCCTTGTCTGAGCATTACCTTGTGATTCAGGCTGCTGTTGTCTACAATGACCACTACTAATGATCATGTAATTGTAGTGCTGAAAGCTGAGACTTACTTGAAGTGTTTTTGGGGTTTTTTTTGTTTTTTTGTTTTGTTTTTTTCCTCAATAAAGCTGAAAACAAAACAAACAAAGATGATGGGCTCTTATTTTGACTAAAGTTATAAAGTTGGGACATTATGTTAACCTGTTTGTTTTTTAAAAAACACAATGATGTCAGCATGAGAGAGACATGATGTTTGTAGTGTAATGCACAGGCATCAGTGTAGTGAACCTGTCCAGTCATTTTTCAGCAAAGCAGCCAGTAGTATGACAGGTCTACTCAGGCAAGCCAAAACCAACTACTGGTAGCTGGCGGCCCTGCACTGTTTTTCTTTTAAAAAGGTGTTTGTGAGTGATGGAGATACTCAACAAAAAAGGAAAAGGTGAAGCGCAGACTGAGACATTCACAGTGAAATAAAAAGGAGGAGAGGATTGCTTGAAATGGGGATGAAAGAGACGCGTAAAGGAGCATGGAAAGGGAAAAATTTTGGAGGAGGGGTCTGAATCGCTGTAGGTCTGTGATTGAAACCATCTTCTGTGTGTGTGTGTGTGTGTGTGTGTGTGTGTGTGTGTACCAATCGGTCAAGGGGCTTGGTCAGAGTCCGTGCTTGAGAAGCTTTACCAAAAATGGTCACATAACAGAGACTCAATGAAAATTTCCTCTTGCTACTACAATGCACATTCACTGTACAGCTCCAGTCGTGCATGGGCTGAATCTCATCACCTGCGTGTTTTGTACACAGAGAAAAACACCTGCATGTTACAAAAACACATCATCTGTCAGCACCTTTTTTTTTTTTAAAAACATAGGCTCTCCACTTTTCATAGCACGGCCAATTCTGCAAGTCTCCTAAGGGTGTCTACCTTACGTCAACTGTGTGTTTGTAAGACATTTTAACTTAATGAATTCATGTCTGTAAATGCCAAGTCTCCTCTTTCCCTGTCTTTACAAGGTCCAATATCTGAGCTTGCTCCTAGTATGCAGCACAAGCCAGACACAACATTGAGTAAGTAATAGTTATGTAAAAATAAATAGATTATAGAGAGATGCCTATTTCAAGAGGAATTTATTCTGAAGACCTTTCCCAGACACAGAGAAACAAAAACAGACATAAAGAAAAAAAAAGGAAAACAAATCAACATTCCAGGCTTTAGAGGAGTTATAAACGGAGCCCACTTTTACAAGGTGCTTAAACCCCTGGCCACAGCATCACTTTCAAGCATATGTTAACAAGCAGCACCTTACTGACACAAGCAATCGTAGCCAAAGGTGTCATTAGCCTGTCCTAGTGTGTGAGTAAGCACAAAGATTAGGACATGGGGAAAACAGCTGAAAGTACGGACAGGCTTTATGTTTTCTGTGGTGCAAGTTCAAAAAGCAGGAGTAAAAGAAATTCAAATTTCAGGTTAAGTTTTGTTTGGTGGATCTGATTAATTGGCAAAGTTAAAGGACTGAAAGGTGTTGGAGGTCCAGTCACGGCAAGCAGTTTAGTCATGAAGAATCCAGACTGCTGGTGCATCAATGCAAAGGTGTCGACTGATATGAAAAGAATAAGCGCTGAAAGCGGTTGAAGTGAATTGTGCATAAGCAGCGGGCGCTGGAGGGGTTTCTATTCACACGTTTGTTGATGGGTGATGTTCGGAGATCTGAATGGATATGAGGTACCATTCGGAGTGTGAACACTAAAAGCAGCGGAAACGTAAGTTAAAGAGTAAAAGCTGAATAAAGTTAACCTAAACTGAATAAGGCTTATAACTGGAATCTGTTAAGAAGTAACCCAGTAAAAGGAGTTGATTTGCCAGTTGATGAGTTGCTTAAATCAATAATGATGAGAGCTAGCTCAAGAAAGCATAGCTGAAGTGGAGTGTCTATAAACGGGGGGTATTAAAGGAATTGGAAGAGTTAAAGGAGTTTAATTTTTTAACCTTATTTTGAAATGTGAAGACCTGAAAGCTCAAACAGTTTGAGGTGTCATTAAAAGGAGACTTACAGTCATCATAAGATTAAGGTACAGCCTCTTTCAAGGTTTTAAGGTTTTATATTTCAGGCCATAATTTAAAAAATTATCTCGTCCTTACCAGGTTTAAAAATTATTTAGATACAACCGCAGATGAACAGCAACACGAGATATTACATGCTGTTTTTACTTAACAGAAATTAGGCCACAATGCAGAAGCAGTGTGTGAAAAACTATGATTCAACAGACTGTAGAACCAGCTTTAGCTCCAGTAACTTGAAGTAATTCGAAGAGATGGATTTTTCATGAATGTTATCAGTCTTTCACACTGTTTTGGAAGAATTTCAGCCCACTCTTCTTTGCAGCGGTGTTTCGGTTCATTGGGGTTTGCGGGCATTTCACCTCTTTTGCGCAGCATTTCAGCTGGGTTGAGGTCTGGACTTTGACTGAGCCACTGCAACACCTTGATTCTGCTGTGCTTGGGATCATTGTCCTGTTCCATGAACCAGTTTGGGCCAAGCTTTAGCTGTCAGAAAGATGTCCTCACATCTGACTCAAAAAAAGGCCCAAATCCTCACCCCTCCACCACCGTGCTTGACAATTGGCAGTTGTTCACAGATTGATGAGCTTCATAGACTGACAGGCAGCTACAGCTGCTTCTATAAGATCATTGCTGATGTTTTTCCTCCTTGTCATTGTGTTAACACACACCTGAATGCTCCAGACCAGCAAACTGTCAAACCTTCTGCTTTTATAGAGGCGCTCACACTCACTGATGATCATTTAGTCAAGTGCATTTGATTATCAGCACCTGGTTGCTACTTTCACAGCTCTTAATTCCTATGGAAGCAGTGAGGGTGGACTTAGTTTTTCCACACATTACATTTTAGCTTTTGTTAAACAAATAATGCCATGCTCTAATATATCATATATATCATATATATCATGTAAATCTAAGGTGTTATTTATCTAATTTTCAAACCTGCTAAGAACCAGATTATTTTCATTATATCCTGATACATAAAGCTATAGAATCTTGGGGCATACTTTCTTTTTACCATGATTGCACATGTAAGTCAATGTGAAAGACATGAACTTAGCTGAGAGTGTTAAATGTTAATGTGTAACCACTAAAAGTAGGTTAAGTGGTAAAAGTAGCAGCAGTTCCGTTCTGCGCTGTGTCAGGTACACTGGCATGTAAAAAGTGAAAGCAGTGGAAGTGAATTGTGTATGAAACATGGAGACTGAAGGTGTTCCCATTGAAATATTGTTGAGCCATTTAGGTGACGTTCAGAGCGTAAGCACTAAAAGGACGTGAAAAGAGAAATGGAAGGAGTGGAAATGTAAGAGTACTGTAAGGATCACTGTTACACTGGCCTGTAAAAAGTGGGAGCAGTTGAAGTGGCAACTACTTTCACTGTTTAGTGCAAATGTAAGCAATGTGATTAAAGTCCCAGAGTTAGTCAAGTCACTTTGAGGAGAAAGTTTTTGTTCTTCATTTTGTAGTTCCAGAAGGAAAGAGATTTTTTTTAAGAATACCAGAGGCACAAATGCAAGAATATGATTGATTGAATAGGTCTGAGCTGACGCCTGGGGGCTTGTTGACCAAATCCAGGTATGTTTGGAGCTTCCTGTCCTACTCTAGCGACAGGTTGGAATTATGATGCCATGAACTCAGCCTTCAAGAAGTCCTCAGAGTTGCGTAGGATCTTGAGGGCTTCTACCATAAATAGCCAGACCCAAGTGGAGCAGAGAGAGGGGTTGGTGGGTGGAGGGACAAACAGCTTACAGTGGAAATGCCCTTCTGAGTTTCCAAAACTGCACTGATTTCCTCTTTCCCTCCCATTCTGCATTTTTGCATCTTTCTTCCTAAACAGTTTCAATCCTTAAAAATTTGCCGTTCTGCACTTTGTCAAGTTTAATGACTCAAGACTTTTTCTCAACCTTAAGAGCATGTCTGTACAATCAACCCAGATCTTTTCAGCCATCCAAGATACCCCTCCAAATAAGTTTGTCCGATGATGTATCCACTGACTTTAAAATACTTTCTCTGAAATGTGTCACGCGTGTACGGTATGTTTCGACCACCTGAGAAATTGCAAACTATAAATCACTGAAGACTTAAACTGTTCCTCTGTCAGGAGGGGGGTGATTGCTTAAAGAAAAAATGTACAGTCATAAAATACGACCCACTAAAATACTTTAAATACAAAGCACATTACTCCGATACTTGTCCTCTGAGTTTATGAAATTGTGACACCATTATCCCTAAATGAGGACTCTAGTCATCTGTTACCATCCACATGACATTCTGTAACACAATAAATGTGCCCAGAAGCAGCCAATTAGCCTAAGTGTCAGATGAACTGGAGCCAGTGTAAACAGTCCACCGTGCAGTAAATACCTGACTGTATTCTGTTATTTTTAGTGTGAGGGATTCCTCTTTCACAAGACATTACATCTCTAGCCTTATCCCAGTCAGCCTAGGCCCTTCCCTTCTCCCATCATGCCCAAATAAAGTGTCCAAATTCCATGTGTGTGCTTCTTCTTCTCCCTGTGAAATGTTTATAAGACCCTCGCTTAGTTTGTGTGTGTGTGTGTGTGTGTGTGTGTGTGTGTGTGTGTGTGTGTGTGTGTGTGTGTGTGTGTGTGTGCGTGTGCGCGTGTGCGTGCATGTGTCTGGGCATAAATGAACACGTCTCATAGGATGCAAAATGAATCCAGAATTCCATATTCTAACAGGCTGTTCATGGTAATCTGCTGTGCTTTGATAAGATATGATTTTGTTTCAGGTTAGGAATGTCACCTTTTGCTGTGTTGATACAGTTTACGGTAGTGCTTTAACCAATTTATGAGGTCCATTATGATGGGGTTTTTGGGGTTTTTTGTTTTGTTTATTTGTTTTGTTTTTTGTTATTTGTTTGGGGTTTTTTTGTTTGTTTGTTTGTTTGTTTGTTTGTTGGGGGGGGGGGGGGTAATCTTAATGTCAAGCCAGTTATTGATGCACAGTGCCCAGCAGGGCCATAGGCAGGATTTTTATAAAATACAAATTTTTTTGTTCCCCTTGTCCCAGTATTTTATTATATTTCTGTACTTCCATGGCATAATTTTGGTGGACAAATGCTAACTATTTTTAGTATATTTTTCATTAAAACTATAGAAATAAAGACATTAAGTCTTACATTCTAGAAAAAAAAATGTTGCTATACAAATTTACTCTCACCTCACTAACAATCATCTGTTTGAACAATTTCAGTCTGGCAGCTGACTCTGGGCTTGTTAACCATACTTGTGCTCCTTGATCTGAGCTCTGTCTTTCATACAATCGCTCATGATATTCTTTTAAAGAGAATAGAATCTGTTGTTTTCATTGGCACTTCACATGTCTGGTTTAATTCATATCGCTCAGCTTATAAACAGTATGTACAGTTCAAAAATTTCAGATCATAAGCTTATCCAGTTGTCAGTGGTGTTCCCCATGGCTCTGTAATGGGCCCCGTTCTATTTATTTTTTTGTTTTTTTTTTGTTCTTTTAACTTTAGGTCACATTTTTAAGAAATTTAGTATACACTTTCATTTTTGCGCTGATGACACCCACCTCTATCTGTCCACTAAACCTAGTACCACTTTCCCACCTTCTTATCTCACTGACTGCTTATATGAGATTAAATCGTTGTTGTCTGCTATTTTTCTCAAATTAAATTGTGACAAAACAGGTAGGAATCAAAACTGTTTTGGATAAATGTGGTAAATTCTCTTGGTGTATTGACAATTCTTTTATATTATTATTAATAATAATAATAATCTAAAATGCTTGAATCAAACTTCAGATCTGTGTATAATCACAGCTAAGGAGCTAATGCTTCACCTCTTTTCAGTGCTTCCCTACCATCTGTAACATCAACTGACTGCAATCCACAGACTTCATTCTCAATGGAGGTTTCATCTTGATTCATTTTATAATTCAAGTGCTTTTATCTCTTACTCCTAAGTGCTGAAAGCAACCAAACTGTTAGTTTAAGACACTTTGAGAAAGCAAACAGCATCCATGGTGCTCCATTGCTGCATTTATGTAGTGCTTTTATCCAAAGTACTTTACAATTTGCCTCTTTTTCACCTGTACTCTCACACACACACATAAAACAGGTGGCAGTAAGCTGCCACACTGAGTGCTGCCTTTGACCTCTAGGACCAAACTGCAGTTTAGTGTTTTGCACAGGAACACTTCCAGAGGAGACTGAATACCCATACCTGCATCTGGGTGCTATAGTTTGCTGTTTGGCAGCACCTGAATGCTTCAGGTGACATTATAGTAAATTAGCTGACAACAAACTTTTTAAAAAATAATTGAAAGTCTTCTCTGCAAATACAGCAGTTAATTTGTCGTGTACAGTTTATATTTTTTCCACAAGCCAATCTGCGCCAAAGAGATATTTATTCCAAAAAACAAATCTGTCTTCAAATCACAACATGTGGAATCTGAGCAGAACACATTCTTTACATCACTGTCTGACCTTATAAATGCTCTTCTGGATGAATGGGCAAACATTCCCACAGACCCACTCCAAAATTTTGAAGAAACGCTTCCCTAAAGAGTGGAAGCTGTTATAACTGCAAAGATGACCCAAATTAGAATGAATGTCATAAAAGCTCCTGTAGGTGTCATAATAGTTCTGTTATATAGTGTACAGTAACAAGGAACTTGTTTTTTTAATCCAATTTGAATCAACACACGGTTTGGATTCCTCCATCAGCTGACACAGCGGTCATCCAAATGATTATGGCTGTGGTTGATGCTGTGAACAATGACTCTGCACGTGCATCAGAATGCTTTCTCGAAACATCCCTTTCAGCTCCACTGCTACAAGGACAGATACAGAAGGTCTTTACCACAATACCTGCATTCATTTTAGATTTAAGCTCCTTATTGTGGGTGGCTGTGGCTCAGGTGGTAGATGGGGTTGTCTACCAATTGGAAGGCTGGTGGATTGACCCCTGACTCCTCCAATCCGCATGCCCAAGTATCCTTGGGCAAGATACTGAACCCTGAGATGCCTCCAGTGCATCCATTAGAGTGCAAGTGTGTGCAAATGTCAGAAAGAGCTGTAAGAAAGTGTGTGATTAGGTGAATGGGTTGCAGTCTAAAGTGCTTTGAGTGCTCAACTTAGTAGAAAGGTGCTATGAATAACAGTCCCTTTGTATCATATTAAAATTTTGATTTACTGAGGTCTTCACTTATTTTTTCTATGTAACTGAACTCCTTCTTTAGTGTAATTTTTGTAACTTTCTAATTTTATTTTATACACAAGGTTATTTACAAAAATTCAGAGCAAAATCAGGAGTAGCCTCTCATTAAAAAAAACAACCACATGGCTCCTTCTCCACATTCATGATGATGCCTTTAAATTAATTGAATTTAAACCATGTCCATGATTAACAGAACCAGTTGTGCCTCCCTGTATATATTTACCATTCTATATGGGGACAATTTTGCCATTTGACCCACTCTTTCCCTTTATCAGACTGGCCCATCAGGATCAATATTATTCAAGTTCTAAACTCCTGAAACTGAGAAAGAACTTTTAGATCTTTTCTGCAGAAAAGGTCTTGTGATGTGTGTTTTCAGTCTTCAGAGTACCATGACAGATCGCAGCTATGTCATGCCAGATTGTGAACATGCCAATCCCATTGTGGTGTGGGAAAGTCTGTCATGCAGGCCAGTGCTCTGCACTAATTAATTTCAGCTGTGTCCGTATAAATCCGCCACTGTCTGATTGAAGCCCTTTGCATTGCTGCGGTGTGACAGTGTATGTCCAGTAGTTATTTGCACTCTTTTATTGTGTATCCCAACCACCACAGCCACATATACTGCCCTGTAACTCTGCCCTCTCTGTTCATCTCTGGCCTTTCCAGAATGTTCCTCTCTGAGTCCGGCATGCCAGCCATGATATTAACACACAAATACACTCAAAAGAGAAAAGAGGGGATGAAACATGCTGTGTGTCCTCTGTCCTCCCTGACTCCCCCCCCCCCCCCAAAAAAAAAAAAAAAAAAAAACTGCTGCATGCCTTTCCTTGTCATCTGCCTGCCTATGGGGGGAAAGAAGAGTTAACACTCCAGAATAAAACAGGAAAACCACCTCATTGTTCCCAGGGTGACATCAGGCACACTACAGTAGCTTTTTTTATGCGCAGTCAAACACATGTCAAGCATGCGGAAATCAGTCCCACAACAGTGTATGGGCATGAGCACTCTGAGCATTCTCTGACATAATGAAGTATTTTAAGAACTTCTCATCCATGTTGGCTTGAAAACTAAAACAGAAACACTCATTAAATACTGTCAAATACTCCAGATCTGCTCTGGAATGCTGTGTCCAAGATCAATAACAAACTTTCCATTTTAGCCAGATCCCAGTCCTTTAAGTTTTCAGATTAGTGGGAACTCAAACAAGCAACAATTCAGTCAGCTGAGGAAGATTGTGGGATCCACTGAAAAAACCACAAACCTTGTGGTGAGGTTGTTTTGACATATTTAAATTCACACAACATGGTTACCTTGAACTAAATAGTTCATTTGATTGATGGTAAATTGACTGGTACTTTTCTACTCTGGCTGAGCACTCTAAGCACTTTCTGCCACAAGCCTCATTCGCCAGTTCTCACACACCTTTCATGCAGTGCTTTTATCCTGTGCCTTTAAGTGCTTTGTCTAACATTCACACACACTCTCTCCAACTTGAGGTTCAGTATCTTGCACAAGGGCACTTCAACATGCAGACTTGAGGATCCATGAGTCAAATCACCGACCTCCAGATTAGCAGATAACCTGCTCGACCTCCTGAGCCTGATATCATGTACAGCTTTCTATGTTACGGTCTTTTCAGTTCTCTACTAAATATGGATACTTGTTTGAGTTAACTGATACCTGATATATGCGCGCAACTATTTCTGTAACATTTTTACATTAATCAGGTCCATTCACTCTAATCTATGACAACACCGGGCTTATGCTGATTTTTGGGCTAAATACAGTCGTGAAAGTACACTCTCTTTTAATTGTAAGGTTTTCAGGGCCTCAGATGAACAACAACGAGGCACATTACACTGTCATTATTTATTTAACAAAAACTAAGCCAAAATGCAGAAGCAGTGTGTGGAAAAACTAAGTGCAAACCATGAATCAATAACTTGCAGAATCATTTTCTGTATGACTTTATCAGTTTCTAAGGTTGCTCTCCTTTACAACATTGCTTCAGTTCATTGAGGTTTGTGGGTGTTTATTCATGCAGAGCTCTCTTAAGGCCCTGCCACAACATTTCAGTCAGGTTGAGGTTTGAGGCCATTGCAACACATTGATTCTTTTCATTTTCAGCCACTCTGTTGTAGATGTGCTGCTGTGTTAGGGATCATTGTCCATGACCCAGTTTCAGCCAAGCTTTAGCTGTCAGACAGATGGCCTCACATCTGACTCTGGAATACTTTGGTATAGAGAGGAGTTCATGGTCAACTCAGTGATTAGCAGTTGGTGTGAGGTGTTTGTGCTGTGTTTGGTTTTCTCCAAATGTGTGCCTGCACACAACAAACATCTCCACTTTGGTCTCATCTGTCCAAAGGACTTTGGAAAACTTTGGAAATCTAAGCCATGCTGCCGTGGTCATTTTAGACAGAAGAGGCTTTCTCCTGTCAGCCCATCCAAACAACCCATGCTTGTTCAGTCTTTTTCTAATTGTACTGTCATGAACTTTAACATTTAACATGATAACTGAGGCCTGTAGAGTCTGAGATGAAGCTCTTGGGTCTTTTGCAGGCTTTCTGAGTGTTGCACAGTGTGAACACATAACATAAACCAGTAGTCTGACTTTGGGGCAGGTTTGCTGGGATGTCCACTCCTGGGAAGATTGGCAGCTGTCTTGAATGTTTTCCATTTGTGAATAATCTTCCTAACTGTAAAATGATGGACTTCAGATTGTTTGGAAATGACCACTTTTAGACACATTAGTATTATCACATATATAAGCTTCTACTTTTTAATGTTTTAACATTTCCCTTTGTCCTGTATTATTGTAATATTTCTGTTGCAATGAAGACTGAATTGTATTTAGGCTATACATTTATAAATATCAGTGCTAAATAAAATGCCTTTTAACACCTTGACTAAAATCAGGAATTCAGCTGAACATAACAGTGACATAACTTTAGCAAACTGCATATTAACACACGTGAGAATGATCCCTGACTGCCCTGAAGTTGGAAAAAGTGACACTGATTAAATCCAATACCCGAGCGGTGACATCACTGCCCTCCGTGAAGAGGCTGCGTCCGGATTGGACGGCGAGCCCGGCCAATCAGAGAGCACACACATGGGAAGAGTTTTAAAAAGATTCCGAAAAGTGCTGGAAAGTTGTCCAAAAGGCTCCACCAGCAGATCCGAGCACAACTGTGACGAACAATAATATTAAGAATAAAAAGAAAAACGAAAATTTGTTGGGATTTGTTGGGGACTTTTTCTGCGCGCTTCCTCTGCCTCGCTCGGACAGAGAGCTCTAACCTGCCTCTCCATTTTTAAAGCTCTCCCCAGCTCCACTGTAAATAGCCCCCCCAAAAAAACGACAGAATGACAACACATTTCAGGAGCGGCCCAGCCTTCGGACTTTCCGCCGAGGTCAAGAGTAAGGTATGTTTACAGTCTTTATATTGTTGGCCAGCGTGGAGACACGCTGTAGCTGAAGCATGTGCTCCTCTGGTGGGAGTCAGAGGTCCACAGAGGGTCAGTGACAGGTAGGTCTGCCCAGCGTAATAGCAAATAAAACCACAGTAAATAACCTCTCTGTGGCTGTTGTGCATAGGTAGCTTAACAGTGGGGTTGTGGTGGTTGCTTTTATAGCCTCACATCCTGAAACTCCTCAAGAAAAAAGTAGAGTATGCTGCAGGATAAATACACTCGCTGTTGGCCTGTAGCTCTGCATCAAACAGCTGAACAGGAGCTCACAAAGTCTCTTACATGTATCTTTGAGGCGGGGGGGGGGGGGGGGGGGGGGGGGGGGGGGGTGTAATTATCAGTGACGTGATCTCATTTCAGTTTAATTTCAGGTTGTGTGCGTGGGGAAAACCGCTCCTGTGACACACTCCTGCCTTTTGGTAGTAGATCACACAGTAAAGGTGATTGTTTTGGAGCGGAGAGCAGGCTTTAGTGGCCAAATTATGTAGGGTCAGGGCTTTTAGTCTGTGCGGGTGAAGTACAAGGTGGAGGACGTGCTCCATTATTCCTCTTTTGTTTGGTCACTGATCTCCCCTCGGAGAACTCAAACAGACTGTAACATGCAGAAAGGTGGGATTTTAATCAGTTTGAGCTTATAGGTACACTGTGCATCGAGAGAAGGGGCACATATGGAGGTGTTTGGATATATTTGTTTTTCCGGGAATGAACAATGAAATATAATCTGAATACATATCCGTCTGCAAACACTCCAAAACAAAACCTAACCTAAAAATCTGGATGGACACAAAAAATAAACACAGCTGATTGATGATGATAATAAAACTTGAACAGTCCCCAGGTCATATAATTTTATCTGTAGTAACTGTTGCTTTGTGATCTCACAAATGGAGTTACATTAAAATTGATATTTTTCTACCTTTCATGAGCTACCTTTTTCTAGTAGGTCTGTAGGTCTTATTCATCCCTTCAAAAACATATGTGTGTAATCTGGAAACAGAGTACATATGCTGTACATCATTGCACGTGACACAAGCTTAACAGGAAGTAGTACATTCAGCAACCTTCTAGAAGAATGTAGTGATTTTTTTTTTTTAAAAAGAAGCAGGAGGTCAGCAGGAGCATTTACTTTGGCCTGTGATGTGGAATATTGTTACAAATATAACAGCTAATACAATATCATATACATCACTAGCAAAAAATAAATTTCTCATTATTTTGGCAGGATGGGGCCTGTCTATGCTGTACCATTGCACATTATATTGTTGGATTTTGAATTTAAATGCACCTTTATGTAAGCATTATGGTGCCCCGGCTACAGCTGAAGCTTTTTTTTTTATTTTATTAGATTTCATAAACTCAAAGATAGGGCAGGCTAATATACCTGAAAATCTATTTGTGTTCTCGAATAAAAGCACTGACTCACATTCCACCTTTAAATCAGGTAGTACCCAGGAAAGCGCAAACACACTCAGTGCTGTTTTCAAGCACTTATGCTGTCACCATTGTTGGCGACAGCATAGGCGACGATCGTTCAGCGAGTGTGAATAAAATTACTGGGATTTTCTGCCTCTGCGGTGACAGTGGTGACTCTGTGTGTTTGGATGAGTCACAGCTGCTAACAGGCAGGATGAGAAAGGTCAGTCTGTGACTGTTCCAATACCCAGATCATCATCATCATTATAATTGTCATTGCCCTGGCCTCTTCCCTGAATGGTGCCATCTCTCAGCTGTGCTTTAGTCTCACGCAGAGGTGCAGCGCACTCTATGAAGCCCACATTCCTTTCAGCAGTCAGGCTGTTATTTCGCTGGCACTGCTGCACCATTTCCAGGCCGATCACGTACACACAGTGAATGGAAATTGAGAAGTGGAGTCGGTGGGGAGAAATAAAATTTTCATTTAAGTCGAAGGGCTTTGTGGGTAATGGCGGGATGCTGCGTTCCAGCGGCGTGACATCAGAGAGGGGCAGAGATGCGGCAGGAAGACTGGCAGGTACATGATGATCATCTAATGTCCTTTTAAGGAGTGGCCGGGCTCTGACTTGGAACTGGAGAAAGTGTCCTCACTCTAAACAGTTTATATCTGAGTCAAGAATGATACAACACTGTCCTGATGGAACACAGGTGGACAGGAGATGGATAGGAGATAGCAAAGGCCACGCCAGCAGTTCACACACAGGATCCAAGGAGAGACAATGCAAATAGATAATTGGGCAAATAATCCGCATATCAGGTACTAACAGCTCGACACGCATATCACTACTGTTATTTAAACATTTATGGCAAATGGTCAGTAATGGTGTACCAAAGCTTTGACCCGTTCTTGTGAGACTGTTTAATTTTCACACTTCAGCTGCAATAGCCCTACTTGGTCTGGAATGACCGGGAGCTCATGGTGGCAAATGTTGGCAGTTTTTCTCCTGCCAACTGCTGTGTGGCTGCCACTCCATGGCGTGGCTTAGTCAGTTTACTGACACGTCTTTCCTTATCCTAATGTTACACTTGTTTTGGAATTCACCTCCACAGAGTGCAGCGCAGCAGCCGCTTGTGCACATTTTAGGCCCAAGTGCCCCATTGTGCTCCAAAGCAGGCTATCAATGAAATGTTTAAGTGTGAAGTTGATATTGGGTGTTTCAGTATCCCACTGAAAGGACTATAGATATGGTTTTTAATAAATCCACGTTTTAGTTTAAAAAAAAAAAAAAAAAAAAAAAAAAAAAGTGCCTAAACACAAGCCAGTGAACAATAAGACTGCCTAAATAAAACTGACAAGATACATTTTTTAAAATGTAAATAATTTGAAGTAGGAAACATCCGAAAAATGATCAGGCATTACGAGGCATTTTACACGCTAAAAAGAAGCAATGAACTTGAAATGCACAATACATCAATAAAGATAAAGGCAGCATTTCCTAACCTGGTGTTCTTATTGATCCCTACAGAAACGCTGGGATTAGTAGGGGGCTTCTTATTATGTTCACTTTTAAGTTTATTGTTCAAAAAATCTAAATATAAAGTAATTCAAACCAAATGAGTCTTTTTTTGTTTGTTTGTTTTATTAATCATCCTATGATCTCTTGTTATTACTTTTTTGATGTCTTGTGGCCGACCCCTGGGTTTAGTATCAGTGTGCTGCACTGCCTGCATAACTGTATATGAAGTGGATAAAATAGGCTCTATCCCAGCTGGCTACAACACTGGCTTTATGTATTAATGCTGGACATCCACTCAGGATGATTCGCACTTGCATTACAATGATTTTATTTAGTATTGGACTTCATTCATTTTACTTTTGGCGCTATATCCGGACACATTTTGCTTTATTACCCAATTCCTTTGTTTCACTTTTTTTTTCTTTTTTTGGAATAAGGGAATGTTTTAAACTGTTGTACTGGTACAGTATTTCAGCTTGTAGTGACACTATTTAAACCTTTAAAAAGAACACACAACCAGATCAAATAAAGAGTTATATTCATTAGAAATGAAACACCATTGCTGAGTTTAGGACAGGCAGAAGCTTTACAGCCACAGCCTTACTTGGTCTGAACAGTCACACATGATGGATACTTTTAGTTAATGCTGGCTAACCTCAGACACCTAACAGATTTTCTGATAATCCTCTCCTCATGCTATGATCTTATAGCAGCTACAGTTTTTTTTTTGTTTTTTTAAATTGCCGGTCATGGTCACAGCGACCGCTCCAGAACGAGTGTAACATGGTCTCGATAATTCCATCAGTAACTGGTCGTGGTTGTTCTGTGTGCCATTTCTCTGTTTGTGTTCACGTTTAAAATATCTTTTACTGTGACTGTGTTCTACAATAATAATAAAAAAAAGACAGCACAATTAAAAACAAATCAAACTACGCCGACTTGGAGGCAGGACCTGTTGACTTGGCGTGCCTTCATCAGACACCAGTTGCCTGAATAGTCAACTCACTGTAAAAGGGCAGATTCTGGAAAACCCAAAGGGAGAGAAGAAGAAGGAGAGAGATTGTGAGAGAGAAATATGAGCTCAGCCAATCAAATACACACAGCGAGACAGTCAGAGGGAGGGGGGGGAGTGTTTAGGAAAGCTGTTTCTCCCAAGTTTGGTGTGATGGACTGGAGTCCACGCCATCCCCTACTGCTTTGAAATACTTGTTTGTGTTGGCTGCTGATCCCAGACTGTGAAGATTTATCTGCAGAATGTTCAGGAAAAGGGGCTGTGTGTGTGTGTGTGTGTGTGTGTGTGTGTGTGTGTGTGTGTATGTGTGTGTGTGTGTGTGTGTGCGCGCAGTGAGGGGGGGGGCAGCCTTAAAGCCCGTGCCAGAATTCCAAGTATTAGGGCAGCGTGTTTGTGCCAATAAGGAAATGCATGGAGAGAAGAGAGAAAGGGGCCGATGTGTTTGTGCATGCAGGAATGTCCACAGGCCTTTCATTTTCATTTGTCTTCCTGTTCTTTTTATACACCTCAGTTCTTAGTTTACAGTAAGACTTTCAGTTATGGTGTGCCATCCTCTGTGAGAGAGGAGTTGGGGAAACTGAGTTATTTTAGGAACTGCAGACCTGCAATTAGGCATCAAAGAAAGTGTTGTGCACGTATTTGAGGATTTGAATGTTGTGTGTGTTGTAAATGACAGTCTTCTATTCACATACTAATTTCTCACATTATCTTTATTGTTCCCACAGATAATTAAAAGCATTGCACTTTATTTTACAGGTGTGTGTGACGTATTTGTAGTTTCCTGGTGAGTTTTCAGGAAAGCACTGCATAATTAAAACCAATTTAAGAGAAAACAGAGGACAGTTTTCAGGTAGTATACTCAAATAATTAATTTTAATTTACTACTACTGTAACTATTTTTTTTTTAACCTTTGTGTGTTTTGTTGTTTTAAATGTATACATTATTATTATTATTATTATTATTATTATTATTATTATTATTTGGGGGTTTTCTTTTTACGTTGGCTCTTTTTCACCCATTTTTGCCCCAGTACTGATACCTGACCATTTTCAGAACTTTAAAAAAAAAAATCTACTGTTTGTTTTAAGCCACTTAAAATAAACACAGGAGGACAAAAGAAGTGTCAAGTCTTAACTAAAAAAAAAAAAAAACTATCTACAACAGACAAACAATATGTGAAAGTCACATCCTTAAGGAAAAGGAAAAAAATCCAACAAAGGGCTGACACAGGACCTGAGAGATGTGTGTGGCTCTTCGGGTGGGGGCTCTGTTGTGGTTCTGGGCTGCATTTCAGCCAGTGGTGGCAGCGGCTTCATTTCATCAAACACACTGCCAGTGCAGTAACATCATACCTGCGTAGAAAGACACACAATGGAACACCATCAGTCAGGGATTCATTTGTTTGCATGTTTCATTAAATCGCTGCACTTATTTCCCATTTCCCTAGAAAAATGTTAAGAAATGTGGCTCAAGGCTTCTGCACAATATTGTATTTACGACCTATATGGAGACAGAAATATGTGAATAAAAGAGGGTTCTTTTTGCTACAAGACAAGTCAACCCCTACTGGTCATTAGAAAGATTGCAAATTTAAGGCACTTCCGCATTAGCTTCACTTTTCAAACCTGGAAGCTAGAACACTTGAACTGCCCATGGAAATGGTTTAACAGGGAACGCAACAAGAAAACCTTGAAACACTGAGTGAACTGAAAGATGCCTTTAGGATGTAAGGGAACTCTAAATTAACACACGGTATAACATTTTTCTGAACACTATGCATCAGTTTACAGTCTTGAGGAGAGAAGGTATCAAATGGATGATCTAAAATAAATAAATAAAACAAGGCTTTAACGTAAACCATATGCAATAACCAAGGGGTGGACAACTCCAGGCCTCGAGGGCCAGTGTCCTGCAGGTTTTACACACCTGAGTCAAATATAGAAGTCATTAGCAGGACTCTGGAGAACTTGACTGCATACTGAGGATGTAATTCAGCCATTTAATTCAAGGGTGTTGGATCAGGGACACATCTAAAACCTGCAGGACACTGGCCCTCGAGGACTGGGGTTGACCCGCTGAATGAGGAAATGGATTTAAGTACATCTAGTGCTGAATAATTTGAAATGGTATCACTTGCAAAGTGGCCGTGATTTTTCTGTTCTATGTTTTGTAATTTGTTTAGATGTTTTACAGTTTTGGCCCTGCATGAGATTGAGCATGGGTGGACCTTGTTTTAAATGCCCAGACTGAATGAAGGCTCCTAATACCCTTGCCATTGCACTGTTTTAGAGTGCCTGAAGAACATTGTCTTAAATGAATATTTACAGCTTGCACACAGTTACATTGTTTTGGTCAGAGCAGGTAGAGTCTAACTGAAAACACTAAACATGATATAATTGTTTAATGTACACTGATCAAGCATAACATTATGACCACTGACTGATGAAGTGAATAACACTGATTATCTCTTCATCATGGCCCCTGTTAGTGGATGGGATATATTGGGGATTAAGTGAACATTTTGTCCTCAAAGTTGATGTTAGAAGCAGGAAAAATGAGAAAGCATAAGGATTTAAGCGAGTTTGACGAGAGCCAAATTGTGGTGGCCAGACGTCTGGGTCAGAGCATCACCAAAATTGCAGCTCTTGTGGGGTGTTCCCGGTCTGCAGTGGTCAGTGTCTATCAAAAATGGTCCAGGGAAGGAACAGTGGTGAACCAGCGACCGGGTCATGGGCAGCCAAGGCTCAATGATGCATGTGGGGGAGTGAAGGCTGTTCATGTGGTCTGATCCAACAGATGAGCTACTGCAGCTCAACTTGCTGGAAAAAGTTCATGCTGGTTCTGATAGAAAGGCGTCAGAATACACAGTATGTAACAGTGTGTTGTGTATGGGGCTGCATAGCTGCAGACCAGTCAGGGTGTCCGTGCTGACCCCGTCTCCCACCGGAAGCTCAACAACAGCGTGTGATCTTCAGACCAGGCCATCTTCTTCTATTCCTTTGTGGTCCAGTTCAAATCATGTTCTTATTTATATCACATATATACATATATCATATGGATGGTCAGATGCGTGTGCGTTGCTTACCTGGGGAACACCTGGCACCAAGATGCATGATGGGGAAAAAGGCAAGCTGACAGAGGCAGTGTGATAGTTTGGAAAATGTTCTGCTGGGAAACCTTCGGTCCTGCATCCATGTGGATGTTACTTTGACACGTACCACCTACCTCAGCATTGTTGCAGACCATGTACACCCTTTCATGGAAACAGTATTTCCTGATGGCTGTGGCCTCTTTCAGCAGGATAATGCTCCCTGCCACAAAGCAAAAATTTGAGGTGCTGACTTGGCCTCCAAATTCTCCAGATCTCAATCCAATCGAGCATCTGTGGGAAGTGCTGGACAAACAAGTCCGATCCATGGGTCCCCCACCTCGCAACCTGCAGGACTTAAAGGATCTGTTGCTAACATCTTGGTGCAGATACCACAGCACACCCTCAGGGGTCTGATGGAGTTCATGCCTCGATGGATCAGGGCTGTTTTGGCAGCAAAAGTGGGACCAACACAACATTAGGAAGGTGGTGATAATATTATGCCTGATTGGCGTATATATGATCCACTTGGTAATATTTCACTGTACACATTAATAGTGGTGCATAATTTAGTTTTAAACTGCCTTTTTTTTTAGTGTCATATTGGTTTGTTACAAAGAAACCAGAAAAAAAGCTGAATTCATATCACTCATCTCTGCTTCTCAGCTTGCAGGAAAGTATGACCCACAGAAGGAAGAGGAGCTGAGACTGTGGATTGAGGATGTGATTGGCAAAAGGATTGGAGACAACTTCATGGAGAGCCTGAAAGATGGAGTCATGTTGTGCGAGTGAGTGTACAGACGCTGGTAGGATGTTCTAGCACAGACACTTGTCAGTAATACTTTTTTTTTTTTTAATAAAAGGAACTTTATGTAATTCTCTCTCTCTTTGTAGGCTCATTAATGTTCTCCAGCCAGGTTCTGTGAAAAAGATAAACCATTCCAGTCAAAATTGGCACCAGGTAATACTCCAGCTCTTAAAGTCAGGGCTGTTTTCTACAGCATATGGAACTTGGTTCGTCTCCTGCACTGGCATTGACAACAAAGACTTTTATTTACCTTCCATAAAGTAGCTGCCATATCAAATGAGGCTCATCTTAGCGTGGCTTTTATTAGCCTCTTATTGGACTGAAAAAGCAAACAGAGCTCTTAAGCGTTGATTAAAACGCCTTTGAAAAAGTTCTCGCTCTGATATTGACACTGCTGCATATACACATAGACCGTCAGTCAGTCGTACACTCCAAGGGCATGGCGCAAATCGTGAGAGTCAATATTTAGCAAAAGTTATTAAACTGGATTCTTAATACTAATAATAGCCATGGTGCCAAGGTAAGCTAACTTCCCACAAGCTGCAGCTTCAGTTATGACATAAGAGCACAAAAAAGCAAGTAAGATCATTTCCGAAACTGCAGAGCGATTGTGTTACAAGATGGCACCTATCACAGATTTTTTTTGTATTGCTATGTAAGGTTTTATTCAAGGTAGAAAAACAAACTAACTACTCAGACTGTTTCGTAATAGGTGTGCACTGATTATGAAATTCAGGGCAATTACTGATGTTTAAAATAACAATTTGGCCTATGAAGACAGGTAATTTTAATTTATTTTAGTTTTGTTGTTATTTGTTCCATCTTTTGTGCCAGGAAAACAAACAAATCTAGATTTTTTTTTTTTTTTTTTTTTTTTAAGAACTGTTTTAAAGTCTTTCAGATCTTTATTACATTATTTTTGGACACTCAGCCAGAGCAAAATGAAATCAGATCAACAGATAAACATTGGCCACTGGCTTTGGTAAATGTCATTATTTGCCGATAGCAAATAGGCTGACAGCTGTCAGCAGGGCCAGATTGGCCAATACCATTGTTCTGCCAATGTATCCATGCATTCCTAGCATGTAAAATGCCCAAAAGATGCACTTCTGATCTTATTCCAGTCTGTCTTCTTGGTCTTTCTCTCAGCTGGAAAACATAGGGAATTTTGTCCGTGCCATCACAGAGTACGGCCTGAAGCCACATGACATCTTTGAGGCCAACGATCTGTTTGAGAATGTCAACCACACTCAGGTCCAGTGCACACTCATCGCTCTGGCTGGAATGGTGAGGACGGCAGCGCACACGCATTCGCATACGTCGGTGTCTCACTGAAATCACCACTGGCTGCACATTATTATTTGATCTTGATACATTTTTGCTTAGATTTCCATGGCAACAGCTCAGATCTAATAAAAGCAATATGGGTATGAAAAGTGCATTCTTATTACCACCATTTTCCTTTCTGTCTCCACCGCTTCTGTTTCTCAGGCCAAGTCGAAAGGTTTCCACTCAAAGTACGATATAGGGGTGAAGTATGCAGAGAAACAACAACGACGCTTCGCTCCTGAGAAGCTCAGGGAGGGACGAAACGTCATAGGCCTGCAGGTCAGAGTGGCCGAAAGGCTAAACATGTAATGTACAATTTTTATGGCCAAGCTGTCATAGTGCAGTGTTGTTCTGCTGGCCAAGGCTGTTCCTTGTGTGTTGTCATTGTGCCCCCTGCTGGACTCTTGCTGAATGAATATTCCCCAAACAGCCGTCTCAACTTCTCAACTACACCAAAGATGTGATCTTCAATTGTGAAATTATTTTTAACTTTCGCAAGTAGATTTTATGTTATTTAGATCCTTCCATTTTGCTCTGTTTAGATGGGCACCAACCAGTTTGCCAGCCAAAAGGGCATGACCTCTTACGGGACACGCCGCCATCTGTATGATGCCAAAATCGCCATGGACAACCCAGACCAATCTACGATCAGCCTACAGATGGGCACCAACAAGGGAGCCAGCCAGGTGAGAAGAGATTGATCATTTAGACTAAAATAATGCGTGTTCATCACACGGTTCGTTGGCGATATGGTCCTCGCATGGTTCTGATTGTAAATGTATCCATCGATACTTTAATTGTAAAGACGCATCAGGAACATGTTAATTAGCACTGCAGCTTGAGTTGATCTGGCAGAGTGTATTCTAACCACAGCTGCTGCACTCCTGCAAGTCACTTTGCAACCCAACTCCACCTCAGCTCTTCACTTTTATTTCGTGTTTGACCGAACTGATGCCACATCTGTTGCCACCGATGTCCGATCAGTTCTGTTTTGCTGCTGCTTTCCCCCATTTGACTTTTTATGAAGACTCAGTCATCCTACCAATATCTGCAGATGGAAATGGCAGTCTTCTTTTTGACTATGGTGGTTGTGACTGGACTACAGTATTCACATTCATTGTAATGAAGAAACCAGTACAAGGAAGTGACAGTTTTTAATAGTATTTGGACAGCTGTGTCAGGCTGAGATGTAGAGTTGTGTGTTGCTCAGATTAATTCATTAGTTTTGGTCATTTCTTTGGCTTTGTTAACACATCTCTGTAATGTATGCAACAATATGCTGTGTTTACATCACCGTACCCTCGTTGTTTTCTGTTCTCCAGTCTGGCATGACGGCTCCAGGAACAAGGAGGCATATTTTTGACAAGAATCTGAAGCTGGAGGACTGTGACACCACCACCATCTCTCTGCAGATGGGCACCAACAAGGGGGCCTCTCAGCAGGGCATGACCACTTACGGCCTGCCCCGCCAAGTCTACGACAACAAGTACTGCGCCAACCCCACCGAGGCCTACTATAACAACGGGAGCGAGGTGGAGTTTGACGGCTACAACCAGTACTCTGACTAAGAAAACCACGGACCCCACCCCCTTCCCCCAACACCCACCCACCCACACCTTCTCTTTGCTTTTACTTTAGACAACCAGCCACGACTGTCCTTGTGACGAGCAAACCTGACCAGACTTTTATTTAACACCAGCTGACGTCACTGTGGGCTTCATTTTCCGTCTCTTCTAAACTCTTCAACTTATTGTTTGCCTTTCCGTGAGTAAACGAAAAAAAATGTTTACACTGACCTTCTGTCAAAAAAAATTCAGTCCAGTTCAGTCGCTCCAGCTAATGTTATTATTACAGCTAAAAATAACCACACTCTGAAGTGGAGATTTTTTTGACCTTTTTTGCTATTTATAGATTTTTTTTTTTCTCCTCTAAAGCTTTTTATACTTGCATTGTAATTTAGATATTTTTATCAATGTAACGCTCACCACCTCTTCCAGTCCAGTTTGAACACTAATGAAGCAAAATATGAAAAGTTCCTCGAGAGCAAACACGTTGGTGCTATTGAACTCCGACCCATTTGGAACACGTCCACATTAGGAGCTCTGCAGGCTCTTGGATGCCACTCCTTGGGACGACAAACAAGCTCCGGGTCCACAGACTGATCACGACGCAGGACTTGCAGCTTTGTGCGGACTTTGCTTTACACTGCGAGCACCTGCGCTAACAAATAGTCACGATAAGTCTGCCAAATTACCCACTGTGCTATTTTTTTGCAGGGCTCATTTACATGTCTTGTTGTGCAGCACTTTGGTTTGTTTACTGAGAAAGCATTTTTGAGGGTTGTGAGAGAAAACGGTACACTGCTTTTATAAAGGAGGAAATGCAGGTGAGGCAGTATCCTGACTGAAGTTCGGTACACTTAGTCGCCAACTGTTTTTATGCTGCAAGAGTCCTGTAACCTGTTCTTCCAGCCTTTAGGACACATTTCTTCTTGTGTTCTGATTTTAGTGACCTTTGGCTTTACTGTTGTTGCTTCATTTGCACTTTTACCCAGCCTCACATTGTGTGCAGTAAACAGCGGTGGACTGTAGGTCAAAACATTTAGTTACACATTTGGGCACTTAAAAATGTTTCTATTTGATGCAACTTTAAACTCCTGCTGTACAGTTCAGATAGTGTTATGGTCCTTTTGACTCCATATTTTTATTATAGTTAAAAGAATAAAATGCAGGTAGTTTACCACACACACACACAGGGACATTTTTCAAAAGCGGGAACTATAATGAAGTATTTATTCTGTTCACCACTGGCTGGAAAATGCAACAGGAAAGCAGACCCATGCGCTTACAGATTTTTCTTAATGTGAATCATGCCAAATATGCAGATGTCTCATTTTAAAGTTTCTGCAGCATACTGTTAACCCACCGAATGTCTTGAATGTAGCGTTGTTTGTAAAGCAATAAGTCCCACTGCCTATCACAGGGTTCATGTGTGCACAGGGTGTCAGCATCTTTTAAAGACTTTTTTTTTTTTTTTTTTAATGCCACTTTAAATAAAAATTAAAACCATACTCTCTCTCTCCAACCCTCACTGATGTCAGTTTGTGCCTAAATAGGCTGGAACTTGTGGCTAAACTCCTGTTTTGCTATTTTATGTCAAAATGACTGCTGTGAACTAGGCCTGCTGTTCCAGTCTACACACACAGCAGTTTGCATAAGCACCAACACTAACAGTTACTCTTAAGTCATTTCTTATTAACCTTCCATCTTCTCATTTCCATATATAAATGGTCAGCAAGGCCATCATCTCTTCATCACCTCCAGAGTTTCTGCAAGTGTCACTGCAACCCCGTTAGGCTGGTGAGCATAACCATCAAGGATTTATTTAGCTATTGTGTGTTAGCTATTGTGCGTACTCCTTCATTTAACACATTCAGAAACACTGTCAAACTACTAAGTGACCTTCCTGGTACAGCAGAACAGTTTGAATGTGCAGAGGGGGTGAAAATGGCAGCATTACATGCTGGAAACTGTTTTACTTGAAAACCTTTCAATCCCATTCAAAATGAATTTAAATTTGTTCCCACTCTGACACATTTTAAATGCCAGTTTAGACTGTAAATATCTCATAAGCTTTCCCAACAAAAAGAATAATAAAAGCATGAGCAATTGTTCTCGCTGCAGCAGACCCCGTGTACAGTTACAGAGACTGCTCACACCCCTGTCCTACACTTTCAGACTGGCTTTGGATTACAGAAAGAGGTGCATGCGTTCCCTCCTCACAGCTCCCCGTCCTTCAAAAGCTTCCATGACTTGTAGAAGTGCGCCACCTACTGTTGTAAAAGCTTTCCAATCCAGCTGATGTTTAAAATACAAGAATGTTTTGTTTTTTTAACAGCATATTAACTTATCATTACTAACGCACTGATGAGTACAGATTCATTAACATTTCACCCTAACATGCTGGCTTTGTTTCAACATTGTTCAAACTACAGCTCTTGGTTTCTTTATATGCTTTTCACTAAATGACATTTGTGCAATAAAAACACACAAAGTACTGTTTTGACTTTATTTTCTCTCTACAGTCAGTACCTTAAAGTACACAAATACAACAAAGTAGTGTACAGAAGTTAGATGTTTTTTTTTTGTTTGTTTTTTTTTTTTAAAAGGAAAATCTACAAATATATATATTGGTCCAAAAAAAAAAAAAACAAAGTTTTGTCAAAAGGTTCTGAGTGCAACAGTGACAGGGTTGGTAAAAATAACCAAAATCTACATGTGACAAACGTAATTTTGCGGTCGTGTCATCAGGATTTAAAGACATCTACATCTAATTGTCATCAGAAAAGAATCAATTTCTTTAAACAGGCATTACAAAAAAAATGGTTGGATGGATTCTATTTTAAACTATTATTTGACAGTTTGGTCCAGGAGGGGGTCCTAAACTATGTCACTATATGAAATTGATTTACGGAGACATGTTACTGTCAAAACAACATAACCACACTCTGGCCCAGCCAGAGAAATGTGTCATAGTCGGCAAGAAAAAAATGAAACTTAAAAATCCAACGCAACTCGAGAGAAAGACAAAATGTTTGGCTACATTGTGCTAGCTCAATAGGAATTACTTCAGGGAGCAGAAAGTGAGGTTAGAGAGAAGGTCGTTAGGAACACTACTGGTTGGCTGCTTCACAGGCATCGATCCAGTCGCTGTAAACATCCACCGGTTCAGACAGATCTGTTGTGAAAAGGTTAAGAGCCAAGCCAGGTGCACAGAGATATGACACAGACACACACTGCATCAGAGTTAATCCATCCCTGACTTTATTACTTAGTTAAATAAGTGTTTTTCCTGTGCATCCAGAAGTGTACTCAAGCACAGAGTGCACTAGTAATATTGTTTTTAACCTTCCAAGGTCTAGGTCATCATCACTGGCAACCCTAACCCTAACCCTATGCATTCAGGACACATTTTTATTCATTTGTTCTCCAAAGTTTTGTCAGTCAGGGAACACAGAAACTAATCGTTCTCACTGACACGCCAAAAAATACTCAAGTTTTTCACAAAAAAATATCTGTTTAAAATATATAATTAGTGTAGGGTTACCACGTGCAATAACTTAGACCTCTTGTTATGAATAAAAAAGAAGCAAAAACAAACATCCCTAGCAGCAGGCAGCATCTTTTGTTGGTTAAAAGGATACAGGTTATAGGAGTCTGAAACTCCTCCAAGCAAACGCTGCAGGATATAATTCCGGTGTTGCGGGTTCGTTCCCTAGAAAACAGTCACTTTAGCCGCAACGTTCCTGGTTCATGAATGCTTCGAGGATTTGGAGTGGCAAGAGATACTTACATTTTGACATCACAGGATTTCTCGTGGTTGCAAAAAGGGCAAGTGAACTGGGTGTCCAGGTTACCTGTCATTTTTTTCTTGGGAGGTGGCTTTCTTTTTGACTTTCTGCGCCCCATTGAATCTCTGCAGAGACAATAAAACAGCTGTTAGACTTTCACATACTATTTCCTTTGAAACACTTTCTTAGATATGCATCTATGTGTGTGTTGCCTAATTTACGAGATTCTCCACAAGTTATGTAACTAATTACTGCAGGAGTAGCTTGCAGACACTCCTCCCCTCCATTTACCGTTTATGAGTTTGGAGGTTGTGTTCATGTGTGATTAAATTGAGGTTAGATGGTGTGTTGAACCAGTATACTGCTTCCAGTATATAAATACTGTATGAATTGTTATAAGGTTTGCTGTTAATAAATAACTTTACTAACTAATCCAAGTGGAGAGCAATTATAGTATATTGCAATACACAAGTTTGAAATAAGAATCAAAATGAAAACCAATCATTTACTTTTTTGTGTAAGTCAACGACTCGGTAACTTGTATCACATTTTTCTCAGACTTTCCAAGTTGTTTTCTCGGCCTGAGTGTGCGTTCGTGAAATTTTCCCCCTAGAAATCTCGTTATTCCGATTATTTGAACACGACATGAATGTTTCACAGCTCTAACCCATCACTTACACATCTTACTGTTAACGCAGCAGGCAGTACAATCCTAACACACAGCTTTTTTTTTATCAGTAAAAGCTTATTTTTATAAGCAATGACCACCTGGTAAAGCCACAAGACCAACACATAAGAAGACAGCATAAGATGTGAGCTACTTTATGTTGGAGGCGTTAACCAACGCTTTTGCTTCTGTCTACCTGAACTGTACTTTATTACAGTCATGGTCCCTGTTTCGAGGTGGACGCTCCTGCAAAGAGCTGAGATAATGAAAGACAGGATGCGACGGTCCTGCCACTATAAAGCGCCAAAAAGCTACCGCTACGCGCTAGCAGCTAACACGCTAATAATAGCTGCTAGCGCGTATGAGAAGTCTGCCTGACACAAAAGTTGCTTATCGAAGCAACCTCGAAGGCAACAGACAAACCTGAAGCGCGTTTTTCATTCGTCTCTACAGTGCAGCTTTTGCCATTTGAGCGCCAATGCGACAGCTCTTACCGAGGAGATGTCTTTCTGCAGAGGATGCTCCGCTCGTTCAACTCGGTGCGTGTGCAGCGTCTCACTGAGGCCGCTTCTGATTGGTTAGTTGAGAATTTGGTCAGGCGCTGATTGGCTGACGTCTTGCGGCTCTGCTTCCACCTCCAGAGTGGTAAACAAGCTGATGCTGTAAAATAATAATGAAATGCACGCATTTAATAATGTGGGTCAAATAATAATAATAATAATAAACATTTTGTGAAAAAAGGATTGACTCTCAAATGTGATGCATGTGGGTTGAAAAGTCTGCCAAGCAGGTTAGAACCATGATGCTGTGGTGGCAGAGTTAACTCCTCGATCACTGTGCCCTCCTTAATCAGTAGTTCCCTATATGAATCACTATAGTAGCTTTAAACTTAGAGCATGACATTAAGCCAGCACCTCCTGTTTAAAGACAGGCTCTTTAACCCACTAACAGTACCTTCTCCAGCTCTCGTTATGGTGCTGTCCTAGTGCTGAAAACTGTCCGTTAAAAAAAAAAAAAAAACGACATGAGGAATCCTGTACTCATAAAAGTACTCCAGCTAATATTTACTAAATTTACTCTGAGTAAACATTACAGCATTACATCCTCCAAAATGTGTAAAGGGGGGAGACTAGTTTAAAGAGCAATATGCAGGAAGGTGAAAATAATAATGATATAGCTAACAAATTAGAGGTAACTGGTTACTAAAAGGTGCATTAAAATTTTCTGTAAACAAGCACTTTGTCTCCTATGCAAACCATTATTAAATACTTAACTTCCCGTCTCACTTTCCTGTGAAAATATGTAACATGCAACAATTTCAAAAGGTTTAGTATTAAGCTGCACAGGGCTAAATCTCAGGCCTGAGAGTTTGGCCAACAACAAAAGCCCTAAAAGAGTTACCTGGAAAAAATGCAAAACCACTAGAATAGGTGTCCTCAAAAGTCCACTCAATTATGCATAAATCACATAACTATTCAATTCTACAGAAGGAAGAAAACAACTAAAGCTATCATCTCTGTTATGCCCTGTACTACACCTGCTGAGGAGACTGAGGTCCTTCAGTGTGTGCAAGGCTCTGCTTCGGACATTTCATGGCACTCTGATGGCTTCTGTAGTGTTTTATGCCATAGCATGCTGGGGACAGGGCAGCACAGACAGAGACAGGATGAGACTGAACAAACTGGTTAAGAGAGCCAAGAGGTGGTCAATCCCTCCCACACCCTGCACCTCACGGTGAAGTCCCTGAGCAGCTCCTTCAGCACAAGACTCTTACATCTCCAGCACAGGAAGGAGCACAACCGCAGACCATTCCTGCCCACAGCCATCAGACTATACAATCTATCACAATCTCCACAGAAATGCATGAAACCACATCATGTATCAATGCTCAACATTTATATATATATATTTATTGTGTAATATTTTGTATATTTTTGTTCTAGTTTGTTGTATTTTATTTGTTTATTTATTTATTTTGGTTGTTGCTCTTGTTTTCTCCACTTTGTCTATTGCTGCTGTAACAGGTGAATTTCCCCACTGCAGGATTAATAAAGTCCTATCATATCATATCATCCTGATCCCTGCACCAGTGCCTAAAGCATGTTTCAGTAGCTATAAATTTGATCTTTTATGTGTAAAAGGAGAGTTCTATTATTTCTTGCTTCCAAAGTTGCAAAGCAATGATTATGCATACATTGTACCCGCATTAGATAGTAAATCTTTAATCCATGTAGGCCTATAATAATTACTGTACCCCCTGAAAGATGAAAAAAATCGGCCGATCAAAAAAAAAAAAAGAAAGAAAGAAAATACACAAACCTAATACCCTAAATTTAAACATACACATAGCATCCATCTATATTGTAGTGCATGACACAAGTTTAGCAAATGTTAAATGTATTGCACATACAACAACCCTGAAATGGGCAAAATTTACGGGTTTTTTTTTACCAAACCAAAGCAAAACCTGCTGTGTGCCCTGGTCCAGTCATCACACAGACACCTCCTCAGCTGCAAACAGGGGGTAAGTCTAGGGGAGGGGCCCTGAAGGTAAACATCACAAGGGAACCAATGATAAACATGCATATCATTTTCGTAGATTACTATTGGCTCATCTTTTGGCGGAGGGGCGGGGCGTGCAGGCAAGATAAATTGACAGAGGAAGCGCCTAGTGACCTGCTGGACCTCGGAGTGTTTTAACTTTCTTGGTTTGTGCTCTTTTTCTCGGATTAACGCAGAAGAAAGGAAAACAGGTAAGTGCAGGTTTGTGTAACAAGTACTAAGCGTTTGTATTTATCCCAGTGAGGTCCAAAAAGAAGTCAGCGCCGCCGCCGTGATCACACTTACGCAACTCTATTAGCTCAGAAGCTAAACCTGGCTAGCTTGACATAACGTTAGACTATGCCTGCTGTTATCAGAGGACAGGCTCCCCGCTTCTCTGCCAGGTTTTAGTCTTTATCGCTGTCTTTTGAGAAGCTGTTGCATTCGGGTTGCTCACTTGTCTGAAATTGATTTTTTTCCTGCTCCGCCTCTCCTCGCTTATCTCATTCTGTGGACTTTATCAGGTCTGCTGCACATGTGGAGGACCACCCTCCAGTGATACACATTTACCTCACTGGCGCGGTTTTATTAGCCCTGATGAATATGTGGGCTCCTGCAGACCTAGGACCCTTTCTAATTGCTCAAAAACAAAAATCTAATGTTTTATAATGTGAATTTGGTCCCCAGTTATACAGTACTGTGTAAAACTCTTGAATCGCCCCTTGTTTCTTTACATTTTGCTTCCAAGCAGCCAGATTTTCTTGTAAATTTTAAAGTGATCTAGAGGAATAGTTCCCCAGGATTTCTGAAGAGCCTGGATTTCAGCATTATTGAAGCAGTGTGGGATCATATTGACAGAGAACAGGACAAAAGGCAGAAACATCCAAAGAAGAGCTTTGAATGTCCTTCAAGAAGCCCGGAGAACTATTCCTGAAAGAAATGACATGAACGCATGTCTAAAAGTTCAGTTGAAGAATAAAATATTGACTTTCAAGCTCTTCAGAATTCTTCAGACTCTGTTTTTGCCCTTTATACTGTATTTCCATTTATGATTGTGCATGGTTTAAAAAAATAGCTGCACCTATTTCCCATTTTCCTAATAAAATATAAAGAAGTGAGGCATGACACAAGACTTTTTTTCACAGTACTACAAAAGATTTGCCTATGAAACATGAAACCACTGATGTGACACAACTGATTTCCATAAGCAGTGATTATGTATGGGATCTGCTACATACATGTGACTACTTTCATGCAGCAGTACTGCTCCTAAATCCTAAATAAGATTTGGATTTGTTTTTGGAACTGTTCTCTGCATATATATCATATATATAAACTCAGATTGTAGCACAGGGAAATGCTTTAATAGTGTGTTTTTTTTTTTTTTGTCTTTTAAATCTAAAGTAGGTTTTAATGAAATCTGGGGGGAAAGTATTTGCAGTTTGGCTGACACACTATTCGATTTTTGTTTTGTTGTTTTTGTAGGCAGTACCTTATTTGAATGAGGGTGGAGTACTAAGTAATCACCTACTGATACTGAGCTTGGTTAGCAAGCTGCACTGTTAACTTAATCAGTGCCAAATGGCACAAAGCAAAGTAACAAACTCCTTGGCTGGACTGTACCACACAGCAGGTCTGTTTTTTGAAAGGTGGCACCATGGTGACAGAGGGGGAGCCAACCGATCTTGTCAAAGTGTTGCACCTCCTGGTTCTCGCTTTCTCCTGGGGCATGCAGCTCTGGGTTACCTTCATTGCAGGTGAGTGGGGCACAAAGCAAAGAGTCGTGGCTGCGACATACTCCATGCATTCCTGTTTCAGCACTGTATTTGACATCTGTGCCTGCAGGTTTTATGCTGGTTCGGCAGGTAACCCGGCACACCTTCGGCCTGGTGCAGAGTAAGCTCTTTCCAGTATACTTCTATTGCCTGCTGGGAAGTAACTTTGTCAGCCTGGCTGTGTATGCTGTGTACCACCCAAGAGAGTTGCTGGACTGGCATGAAAGTGTGCAGGTCAAATATCACACGCTGCTAGAAAAAAGCACTAAGCACCTTTGGTCGGTAAATCAAAATATTTTGCAAGTAAATCATATTGTAAGCTTTCCCTCCTCGTCTTGCAGATGCTTCTGTTCTTCGTGGCACTGATCACGGCAGGTCTGAACGCTCAGTGGTTTGGCCCGGAGACTACTGAGCTGATGTTCCAGATGAGGGAGGTGGAGAAGGAGCACGGCCTTGGTGAAGAGATCGGCCTGGGCAGTCAGAAAGAGGCTTATGCCAAACTCAAAGAGCAGGACCCAAAGTACAAAGCCTACAGGAGCAAGTTTGGCAGTTACCATGGGTTGTCCAGTCTCTGCAACCTGATAGGGTTCCTCTGTACCACAACTAATTTGATCTACACAGCTCTGAATTTATCCACCATTTAAATACAATGTTTTGTGTTTTGGTTTATGAAATAACCAAAAAGTCCTGCACACTCTTGTGTGCTTATCTAGCAGTGTTTCTGGTTGTGAGTGTGAGGACCAGAACATTGAAAAGTGAGTACATATTGTGAGCAGTATGCAGGATTTGTTGGTCCTTTTTATGGTCACTTTATGATATAATGCACCCACTCATGTCTCCACAAGTGGAAGAATTTTAGTAAAAGAAAATCATCTCACCATCTATTTCTGTATCATGTCAGTATTGTAAATGAATAATGTGACATTATGCAAATTTAATTACACATAATTTTTGCATCACTTCGTCTGCCCAAAGTGTCCTTATGTGGAAAAACTGTTTCCGGTGAGTATCCAGAACTCACCATGTGCTGTTCACTGCTCCTCTGGCTGTCAGTTAAGTGATTTTGATCTAGTCAGTCACAAAATACAATAATTTTTTATTATTTTTTTTTAAACAATTTTATATATATTTCTTTCAGTGTAGCTGATTATTTCTCATGATCAGGAAAAAACAAATCAATTCCCCAAATTTCAGGAAGCAATGTACATCTATGCCCAGCAGGGGGTGATATTTAGACCTTTCAGCTCCATTGCTGCACACAGCATATAAACGCTGCATATCACGTGTAGCTTGCCTTTCTTGATATTGTAATGCATTTTAAATTTGTCACCACTGTTCAACGAACACTATGACTGGATGATTAAAGTGTTTTGATTTTTTTCCATTTGACTCCACTGAGAGATCTTTGTGCTGTTTCGACTAGTGAAAGCAAACACTAGTTTCGTAGAACTGGTTCAGAACTAAATGTCCCTGTAACCCTTCTGGATGAATAAAGCCAGACCAAGCAGCCAGCGCCTGGTTTGGGAATGAGAAGGGTTTTAATTTAATTCTCTG